>NC_141765.1:66869616-67176822 GCF_982258835.1 Parasteatoda tepidariorum
AAAAGATTTGAATGCCCTAAATGTCTTCCCTGAAAGATTCTGAATGAATTGATTCCTTAATCTTAGATTTTCATCACGTAGTTAAAAAGTTTTTAGGGGACAAAATTAACTGCAAAAACTTTTTTTTAGAATAGAGAGAAATATTGAATTTAAATGCTTTATTTATCTTGCGACCTATAAACATGGGATTTTCAACGCCACATTTGCTACAAAATTATTTATTTATTTATTTTTTAATTTTTTTTTTTACAATTTTATCACAATCTAAAATAAATGCTTCAGAGAACTCTAAGAGAGAAGTCTAACCGTTTGTAAAATAAACGCTTCTTCATGTAAGCGCAATCAAGACTATTCAAATCAATTTCCTACCAAGTTAAAATAGTTTCCAATCTTTTTAAAAATTGCCAAACTAAGTAGGGCATGGGCAAAGGAACCTAAATTGGATGATAAATTGTTTATTATCAAAACATGAACTGCCTGAATTTTGTTTATATTCATTGCTGCATCCCTATTATGAAATACAGTTTTAATTAATTTTACTAAATTTTCTTATCTTCCGTAAAAATTGGAAATCTTGACAATTTTCTACCCTTATTTCTACTTAAATCCTCTAATATGTCGTTTAACAAGGCTTGTCTTTCCACGCAATAGATTTTTGAATGATGGAAATTTCCTCACCACTTAAGCTAAAACTGTTTCAAAATAGACAACAAAATAGATAAATTATTTAATAACTAATCAAAACATTAATAATCTAATATGCATTATATAATCAAAAGTTTAATACATTCTTCAAATTCCAGTTGAATCAGCTTTTGTAATGTTCCATAATACTTTAAGTTTTGTGTTTCTTAATTCTTTCATATGTTTATTTTGAATGGAAAAAAAATATTTAAAAAGAAATAAGATATGCCTGTGATTAAACAGAATATATAAAAATGTATCTTTATTTTTTTATTTAGTAGTTTTTTCCGGATCTACGTCAGATACTTAATGTGGTGAGCACATTCGATGTAGTTTTTCTGAGATATTTAGCAATTTGAATAACAATAATATTTCCTACCTCTGAGTATTAAAACATATACAAAAATATGTTCAATTTATTTTCTTCTTCATCTTAATAAAAAAATTAACAAATGCGAAACTCTTCTTTTTCATAAAATTGTCAATCATCATTAGTAATTTGCTCAGAATAAACACTTTTTTACACCCATGCATTTAATTGCACTGTCATTGTGGGTGGGCATAAATACGTGTCTACAACTATCAGATCAAGAACTGTTTCATTAACTTTTTTTTTATATTAGATTAGTTCTGATTTCTCTAATTAATTTGTAGATTACTAAGACACACATGGCGATCTGCGTCCTCTGTTTATAAATGAACTGGTCAAGGAAAATTTACTCGATGAAAAGACTTAGAAATTACCTCCGTGAAGCACAAATGTCTTTGAAAATCTTGAAAGAAAAACTGATTACAAAAGCACTTAAGTAAAATTAATTGGATGTGCTAAGAAGATACGTAGAAAGAGGTCATAGTTGTGTCGATATGCAACTAATAATACAATTAACTTGTTTTTATTTCGAAGCGCTTCAAAGAAAATAAAAAAAAGTCACAATTAAAGTGCCTTACACTTGAGGTAAAGCTACAATTTTAGACTATATATATTATCCTGCCGTAAAGAACTATTTGGGCCTTAGAATGGGTAATATAATTAAAATATTAAACTTTTTCAAAAATCACCATTTTGGCAAGATCCTGCCGTAAAGAACTATTTGGGCCTTAGAATGGGTAATATAATTAAACTTTTTCAAAAATCACCATTTTGGCAAGATTTTTCCACTTAGATTAAAATTCTCCAAATCAATGAAAAATTCAGGATTTTTGCAAATTTTAAGAAATGTTTTAAATATTAAAAAATTAGATTACAAACTCTTTTCCTTTTTACAAAACTGTGACTTTTGCGCCATTTTGAGATACAGTATAGAGGGTGATACTCTAAACTCTCTTAAGATACTCTAAACTTGATCTAACAGTCTTGACTAACTGTTGTAAACTCACAGCAGTTATAAAAATAACAAATTATTCTCAAAAAAAGTGTTATATCAGGGGGTGACAGAACCTTCCAAAGACAGTCTTAAAGGCGACAAAGCACCCTTGTCAGTCCATATTTTCACTTCTTATGGGGAATGACCACTCCAGGATTTTCAAAAAATGACTTTTCAGTTTTTTTCTGAAAATATTGCCACCTTAAAATCGTTTATCCAAACGCTTATGAGCTGTTACTCGATTTAAAACCTCTTGTAGTCCATAGCTTGTATCCAAAATATTTCAAAAGTACTTTTCTGAAAGGTACATTTTTCAATCCTTCCAAAGTCATAACTCGAAATCTTCACTTATTGACCTTAAAAATTGAGCAGTTTAATTAAAAACCTATATTCTTTATTTAAGTGCGTCGTATTATTTCATTTTATTGCATAATTTTTTAAAAAAAATTTTGAAATTCGTAGTCAGGTTTTTTTTTTATTAAAAAACTCCCCAGTCTTACTAATGTCTGTGTTATGATATCATTAATGTACTGTAACTTAATATATTAATTTCAATAAGATAATTTAACTGCTATTCTAATACTAAAGATAAATGTTTGGATTTAATTGATTTCTTGTCTTCCCTGTTTTCGGCTTAACACTTGCTTAGGGGATGAATTACTGACCTCTTCACGTTTCCTGTCCGTTTTTTCAGGTGTGAGAAAAGTCTCCAAATGGTTTCACATAACTTCTGACCCTTGGCCAAAGGGTCATAAGTTTTGACTACATATAAGGGGAAGAATTGGACGAATTCTGTAGCCATTTATCGTTTTAGGGGGAGGGATTTTTGTAATGATTTTAAGAAATTTTTTGGAGGGAGCCGGATCACATAGAGAGAGTACCAAGAAAGTGAACATTCTTGGTGGGTCAAAGCTGTCATTCATATTAAGAGTGGAAGGCAAACATTTTCTAAGATATTCATTCTCCCTCTCGTTAGGAAAAATAAGCAAATCCGAAACCCCCTTTCATACTTACGAAAGAAAATCGCCCTCCTTATATTTTGCGTGAACTTTTACTGTAGTAATCCAGTTTATGGAATTTCAGTATGAAATTATAATAGAAGATGTAACTCAAAAAGGAAAATTTACGTTTTAATGCATTTTTAAAACTCCTCGAAAAATTTTTTTCTAGATTTTGCCTTTCCCAAATTTGACTTTTATTTCAGATTTAAACATTTTCCGAGTGAAATTTATTCCAAATTTTTTTTACACCTTATTTCAGGAAAGTAGGAATTTAAGAAATTCTTAAGTGACCAAAAGTCTTAAGTGACCATTTTATTTTATAACCGTCGTTGAACAGCCAACCCAATTTTTTGGGTTTACGACTACTAATGTTTAACTCCGTAGCCTTGTAATTTTGAATCCAATCCAGAAGACAAGCGAACTCCTGGATCAAATATTGAGAAACATTTGCATGTCTGGAGAACTTTTTGATGGAACTAACCCGCATTTGCGTCACATGGAGAGGAAAACCACGGAAACCTCCCACGGTTAATCTAACGGCAAGGGGACTCTAACCCATGATTCGTCTACCACTGAGGATATTTTACGTCAGCACTGTGGTCAGTGCAAGCCGGATGCGGAATTCGTATCGACCAACCATTGCTGGGATTCGAACCCGGCTCATCTCATTCGAAGCGAACATTTTGCAGTGAATATTGCTTGAGAGTATAGTCAAGAAGTGAATGAAATCACCAAAAATGGTAAAACCCTTCATTCGCGTTTTTCTCATTGTATCAATTTTGAGAGCATTCTTTTTAATCTATATGTTACAGTCGACCATGTAACAGTCTGTATATTTAAAAAAGAAAATCTTGCTGCTTTTGTAACTGTTCGCATATATATTTTATAACCGTCGTTCAACAGCCGACTCAGTTTTATGGGTTTACGACTACTAATGTTCAATTCCGTAGCCTTGTAATTTCAAACCCAATCCAGAAGACAAAGGAACTCCTGGCTCAAGTAGTGGGAAAAATTTTTCTTCGTGAAGGAATTTGGGGTCGGAATAACCCGGTACACCCCATTGGAAGGCGGACGCTCTATCCCCTGAGCCATCGTGACTCTGTTCATATATATAGAGTGTTCCGCAAAAACCTCCCTTAATATGTATTTTTAGATTTCCTATCAGAATTGAAAACAAGGAAATATACATAATCAGAGTCGCAAATTAACATTTAACCGAGGAAGAATCAAAAATGCATTCTCAATCTAATTAAAAAGGTAGATATAATGAACATTATACAGGCTTAATTGAAGCTCTAAACTTGAAGGTGTATCGAACAATTATCTTTCAAATCCCCTCGATTTCTCCTCTCTCTTGTTGTTTATTACTTAAATATCTCTTGTTGTTTCTTACTCCCACCTTCCTGTACCGTGATTTGTCAGAATATGAAAGTGACTTTCTCTTCGGTTAATTTGTGACTACGAATGTGCACACTTTTATTTTTGATGAATATTCTGAGAATACATGTCAAGGATGGTCCTTACGAAACATCCTGGATGATTGGGAAAAAAAATTTCATCTAAACTTTAAAGTCACAGAGGCTGTATCGATTTTAGAATTATTAACTTTCACAGTTCACTAACTGAAAAAAATAACAAAACGGGTTTATTATTACCGTATATTCTGTTCTCTATAAAAAATTAACACGATTCTAAATTTGCCGAGATAAATATTTAAAGAAAAACGTATTTTTCAAAATTTAATATTAATGCAAAACTTTATAAATATTGATAATTTAGTTTTATACCACCGTCCAAGAGTAAGGAAAGCTTGGCGGTCAACAAGTTAAAAAAATTTAATTCTAAGTTAACGGACAGAAAAACTTTTTCAGTTTGAATACGTTGCTGCCATATTTCATCAATAAAGATACACAGAAACTTTTCGTAAAATAAATTTGTCTTAGCAAAGCTACAAATATTTTTTTATTTGAGTTTTTTATTTTGTTGAGAAATGGGTTTGTAATGATGTATTTTCTTTCACACATCCTATATTTTTCCCTCTCATTTTCTACATTATTTATTATCTTTTTTTTTACCATCAGTCTTGTTTCTTCTTTTCTCCCTCCTAAGTCAGCTCTTGAGCAAAACATTGGATTTATATCACTGCGACAGTGGATGAAGATGATTTCCGTCATGGCGCCTCTTCTAAAGGCCCACCCGCATAATTAAATTAAGTGTTTAAAATTCAATAGAAAAATACCGACTCTTCATTTACATTCTCTATTTCAATGAGTTAGATAAAATTTTCTCATGATTCATGTAATTCCCGTAATATGATTATCATTTGAAATGATTGCATTAAACCTATCTTGAAAAGGGAGCTAGCTGTACCGTTCATTTTATTTTTTTAACTTTAATAGCAAAAAATGATGAAAAATTAAGTTATGATCAAGCTTATATAATTTAAATCAATAGCTAATGTAAATTAAATTATATAATTAAATAAATTAAATTTGAATTATAATATTTTTATTTATAGCAAGAATTAGAAACATCAATTTTTTAAAGAATTCTTAAAGATGGATTATCGAAAATTTGCAGGCATGTTTTGTGCGGTAGAACAATAAGACATGAAATTTCAAATACTGTGAAGAAATTTCAAAATATCAAAATGAAAACATATCATGAGAGATTAATTTTGGATTACGCAATGGGGATGATTCTAATAATTTGTTTGCATTTTAATATATATGTTTTTTTTTTTTTAGCAATTGAAACTTTAAGGCTTATTCTAGGTCTGCCTGAACTCACTTTTTCTATACTTTAAATTTCAAATTACTGATAGAGGTAAAAAGGAATTTGCGATTAAATTTTTTCTCGTGGTAGAAACTTTTCATGAAAATTCCGTTTCAGAGTTATTTAAAATTTGAAATATAAAAAAAACTTACTTCAAGTAAATTTTAAATTATCAATGAAAGTGAAGTAGGATTTGCCATTAAAAATATCCACCGAGAGAAAAAGTTTTCATCGCAAATTCTCCTTTACCTATATAGGTAATATAAAATTTAAAGTGCAAAAAAAGTGACTTTAGGCAACCTAGAATAAGCCATGATGTTTCGATTTCTGAAAAAAAAATCAAAATAAATCAAAAATCAATCGAAATTAATTTAAAAATGTCAAAACGAAAAGAAAGTATGAGAGGATAACTTAGGGTTACCCAATAAGAAAGATTCTAATAATATGATAATTTTGATTTGATTTCATTTTGATATTTTGAGGGTTTTTTTTCAGTATTTGAAACTTCGAGACATACTCTAGGTTTGCTTAATCTCACCTTTTCTATAGTTTAAATTTTATATTACTTATGGAGGCGAAGGAGAATTTGCAATGACATATTGCTCCTGTAGTATAGCATCCAGAGACGCAGTTTCTAAAAAAACATTTAAGAAACACTTGGATTGTTTTCAATTTTATATAGTTATGCCGTACAAAAAATGCATACAAATCTTCTATGATACATTTTTAAGAAATTTCAGAAAATTAAAGTTTCTAATTTTTGCTATAACTAAAAATATTATGATTCAATATTAAAACTATTCGATTTAGTTTGTATAAACAAGCCCATATTTCAAATTTTTTCTGCATTTTTTCTATTAAAGTTGGAAAAATTAGAAGAATTATTACTGAGAAGTGAGTTGTCTAAGTTTAAGCATCTCTCGAAGCCTTACCTCATAGCAAAAAATTATAAAAAATTGGCAAATTGTCCTCCTTTTCGTTACTTATACATATGCTCTTAACACATTGTTTAAAGTGTTATGCTCTTTGCACATTGAGTGAAAAAATCCTTCTTAAAACTTTTAAATGCTTATTTCATGACACATATCGCTATTTATGTAAAAATACACGCCAACTTTGTAATCTGGAACAAGTTTCAAATAATTTCCTCATGGCAAAAAATTATTAAAAAAAATTGCAGAATATCTTTCAGGTATGTAAACTATATTAATGCTCTTAACGTAATATGGTTTGGACTAAACATATAGTTCTTAAAAATTCTTGGATATTTATTTTTTCACATCTATGGGTATTTTTGAAACATTTGACGCTAACTTTGTAATCTGAAGCGAGTTTTAAGAGAAATCCTCATTGTAAAAAAATATGAAAAAGTTTGCAAAATGCCCTCTTTCATTTATATATATATATGCTCATAACGTAACATTATTTGGACTAAAAATTGCTTCTTTATAATTTTGAGTACTTATTTCCTGACACATATGGTTATTTTAGAAATACAACTGACGCTTACCTCATAATCTGAAATGAGTTTAAAATTATTTTCTCCTTTCAAAAGATTTTTTAAAAAAATTTGTGAATTGTCCTTCTTTACGTTAATTATACATATATGCTCTTAAAGCGGGTAAACAAATCCTTCTTAAAAATTTGAGTTCTTGTTTTTTCACAAATACGGGTATTTTTGGAAGAATTGACGCTCATTTTTTAACATTATTTCATTTCAAATGAGTTCCTCATTGCAAAAAGTTATAAAATAAAAATCGTAAATTGTCCTCCTTTTTGTCAATTATAATACATATGCTCCTAATAGTTGGAGTAAGTAAAACCTTCTTAAAACCTTTGATTACTTATTTATTGACACTAAAGGGAATTTTTGGAAAAAATGACGCTAACTTTGTAACCTAAAACAAATTTCAAATGAAATCCGCATTGCGAAAAATTATAAAAAAATTCGCAAAATGTCCTTTATTTTTATATGTATGCTTATAACGCAGTATTGTTTGGACTAAAAATTGATTCTTGAATATTTTGAATACTTATTTCCTGACACATGAGAATTCTTGAAAAGAAAATTGACTCTCACTTTATAATCTGAAACAAGTTTAAAAATTTTTTTTCATCGCAAAAAATAAATAAAAAATTCGCAAATCGTCCCTTATTACGCTAATTTTACATATATGATGTTCTTAACATGAGTAAACAAATCCATCTTAAAAATTTTCAGTGCTTATTTTTTGAAACGTATTAGTGTTTTTGAAGGAAAAAAAAAAACGCTCTCTTTGAAATTTGAAATAAGTTTCAAATGGATTCCTCATTGCAAAAAAATATTAAAAACTCACAAAGTGCCCTTCCCTATATGGAACTATATACATATGCTCTTAACGTACCATGGTTTGGAATAAACAAATGTTTTTAAAAAAGTTTGAGCATTTATTTCTTTTAATCTACGGGGATTTTGAAAAAATTTGACGCTTACTTTGTAATCTGAAGCAAGTTTCAAATTAAGTCCTCATTTTAAAAAATGTTTAAAATTTGTCTTTCATTATGTTTACTATATTAATGCTCTTAACGCTGCATGGTTTTGACTCAACAAATGCTTCGCAAAAATTTTGGGTATTTATTGAGATAGATGGATATACATAAAAAATTAAATATTAATTATAACTTCAATTCTATTTATTTATTCACGGTACTATTTCAGCAATAACTCATACCGGTGGACCAATTATCTTGTCATTTCTTTTAAAATTTAAGGGTAGGAGTAAACTTTGTCTTAACGATTTTGCCCGCTTAGCATAATTATAACTCAACATAATTTTTTTTCATGACTCATTTGACTGAGGCTTAAAAAAAATTACTGAAATTGCTCTGTGGAAATGGTTGAAGTGAATATTATTAAGACAACGATCATTGTAATTTTAACGATAAGTTTGCGGTTTCTCGTATCTTCCAACTACAAACGTGGTTCAATTATTCATAGTTTTCAAGCACATGCATTGTTTTGTTGTTTGTTTTTCTTGTAATTGTCATTGTGGAGTGCTTTTTAACAATGGTTATTGCTCAAAACTGACAGATTACGCATGGAAAGTTGGAGATTGGTTTATTTTTTGTACGTTTCATTTAAATAAATGAACAATATAAAAAGAAGTCGTTGAACTTTATTTACTACTTTGAAGATGGTAATTTCTAAGTTAGAGAAATTTTCGACGCAGTTTGAAATTTCACAAAATGAAATTTAAATTTTAATCTTTTCTATCTCTAATCTTAACATCTCTCATTTTTTTCCTCATCTTTTTTTACAAATAAATAAAAAATGCAAAATAGGATGATTTTATTTAAAGGGAGGTATTTTTTAATTGTTGAGTTACAGTGCAAAAGAAATCTTAGCTAAATCAATCTAATTACATTTTGAAAGATTTTTTTTCTTTTTTGCCAGCCAGCATGAATTAAATTATAATTCGATTTTTTATCCCCCAAATCAAAAGTTTTGGCCCACAGTATTTGAAAAATTAATTCTTCAAAAATATGAATCAAAGCAATATTAATGCATCTAAAACTTTATTGGACAGTGTTCCTTAAACTTTTTTTTTATTAAATTATCATTTATTTCTTATTTTCAAAATTATGAAACCTAATTTTATTCAAAGTACTAAATTTCGTTGATTATTTCTTATGGTTCATTAGCTGAGATGTTTAATTAAGAAACTTTTTCTAAATTTCGATTTATTCCACTATGTATCTGAGAAAAAAAAATGACCAGACTAAGTTAATTTTTTCCACCAAATAAACATAAAAAATCTAAAAATACTCTAATCCAATAATTATTATTGATTCAAACAAATTTTTGAGATATTTTTTTTCTTGAAACAGTTATAATTATTAGCTTTCGATTCTTCTGATACGAATCTAGCTCTAATCAAATCAATTTCTAAGTGAAATGTTTTTTGACAATTTTAAAATGATTGAAAATTACTAGTGCATTTTCTTATGAAAATTTATTTAATTTTTTTATTCGCTTTCTGAAAGAAAGTTAACTTTGTTGTGTTAGAGTTTTCTAAGCTAATCTTTATACACACATGGCAATCACGTGGTAAAGTTGGGCATATGGCCCTATTTCCGTCCACTATGAATGAGATGATTTACAAACTATTGTAAATAAAGTGTTCGGCACGTAACCCGCCTGCATTGCTTTTTAAACTATAGCTTACATAAGAGTATTTTTACAATTGCCGACATTGCACTATTTATTCGCTAGTGTTGTTTTTAGCTTTACAAGTTTTTATTGTGACTTGCATTTTAAGGGTGATTTTCAAAGCTTTCGCCAAGGAAAATAATGAAGACATCATTTTAAGTGCTTTACACTTGAGACAAAACTATCATTTTTAACTACAAAAATCATCTCGCCATATAGAATTATTTGAACTTTACAGCGGAAATAACTTGAATATCTTAAAAGTTATTAAACTTTTTTAAAAAAAATTGCCAATTTGGCGAAATTTTTACAACTGGAGTAACTTTTAAAAATTAGATCACAAAATGCTCTTTATTTTTACAAAACTGTGGATTTTCTTTTTGCACCATTTTCAAAGAAAGCAAAAAAAAAAAAAAATTTGCTGGGCTAAATGTAGGCCAAACTTGATCTAGTAGTCATGAATAACTATTGCAAACTCACAGCAAATATGAAATTAATAGCAAAAAAATTTGCTATTTCTTGCGACCAAACAGCCTTTAAAAAACAGTCTTAAAGTGAATAATCCTCAATTTTTTTATAGTTTTATGAGCCGAAGAAATTGTAGTAATTTTCAAACAATAAAAAATTTGAGCGCAAATACTTTTTATTTTAAAAAAAATTGCTTTTCTTCAAAAATCGCCATTTTTATAAGAGGTTGCTCAAATAGGGTGCTTTTTTGTGATTTGTTTTTTTTTTTTTTTTTTTTGCTTGTCAAGCAAAATTAGAAAAATGAGCAATTCTTATGCAAGACATTAAAATCCCTTTATTTTCAGATTTTTTTTTAAAAAAAACAAAAAATATATGAAAAAAAATTTAAAGTGCAAAAATTTCACATTTGGAATGAAAATTGAATTCGCTAAAAATAAATTTTTAAAAAGAAATTTTGTTTTAAAAATAAATTTTTTAAAGAAAGAAAACAAATTTTGAAGGAATTTTTGAGGTCAAGAGTTTTGAATACAAAAGAAATATTTAATATTTCAAATGGTCCCTTAACAGCTAACAAAGCACTGACTAGAAGTTAACAAAGTTTGACTTCACAATTATGAACTATTACAAAATTATTATCGTTATTTTTAAAAACAACATATTTTTCGATTAAAATCATTATTTCACGCGAGGAATATATTTTTTCCCCAACTCATTCTTCCCGCCAAAGATCTCTAAATGGTGACACGATGGCGGAGTGCAAAACATTCTTTTACTATGCGTCTTTATTGATGCAAAACCACAACTGTGGAAGACAGTCCTGAAGATGGGGTAAATCACCGGAAACTTGAATTCTAGGCTTCCCTATGTCCGGAAATCGTCATAAAGTTGCCGTCGCCATGTGCCTTCCAAATGTGAGGGACCACAAACTCCCCTTCGACCAATAGTAACGAAGTTTTAAGATTCTACATACTAGGAGGAGATTGTTTTCTTTCCATTCCTTGGAAATAGGTAACTATATTTCTCAAGGGGGAAAAAATCGTTATCTTCGGTTTTCTGCTCAGCAGTCAAGAAATTCTTAGGCGCATGGCCCTTCTAATTTTTTATACTGAAATGGTATTTATGGAAGAGAAAAAAGTAAAAATTCTTTACGTGTTAAACTTTTACGGAGTTTCAAGCTTTCTCTTCAGGACATATTCTTTCTTCGTGAACTTATTTTTACTTTAGAACAAATTCTTCTTGTATTTGTTTGCAGAATAAACTACACTTAAAACTTACACTTAAAACTATATTTAAGTTTTATGCGGTGAAAGACATAAGTAGTTTTGAATTTGGAAAAATACTATGAAGCGGTGATATTCTTTTAATTTTTAAAAAAATACTAAGAAGTCTATCTTGTAGTGATATTCTATCTAATGGGTGAAATAATTCAAGTACCGTTTAATTATCTCACCTTACCTATATAATTATACCATAGGATTACCTTTCTAATTATAAGAGAGACAGATTAATACAGATAAGGCTCAACATGACAGTTTAGAATGTGAAAATGAATGTTTCTAGGTATTGCAATTTATATTTCAAATACACGTTTTAGGTTGAAAATATAAATTTATTTAATCAGTGCATTAATTGCTTATTTTCTAATTCTTATTTTTTTTTTTAATTAAGTGCGTTAATAATATTTTTTCTGTTATACAAACCTTTTATAGAAAATTATTTTTCGTATTTATTCATTCATTTAACTATTATTATTATTTGCAAGAACAGTTTGATTGCATTAAATATAATATGGGATGCCTGAAGTACAGAGAGTTTAATGAGTTGTTTTCAAATCACTTCAAAGACACTGTATGTCATACTAAGATTTATTTATATATCTGGATACGAATCTTAAAAGCCCTTAAAGGGGACTTCAGGTGGAGTTCTGTAAGCAATAATGTACCAAATTACTAAAATTGAACTTGATTTATTTAGGTACTAAAAACCACCACGTTTTAGTCAAAAGTTAAATCAACATTCCACAAATTCCACTAATGTAAAACGTTTTTATTATTATTTATCTATCTGTACATCTGTGAATCAATTTTCAATTCTTTGTTTATTTAAAAAAAAAAAAATACCCTTGAATCATTCTGCATATTTTGCCTAAAACTATATTTCTAGTTCCATTTTCTTTCAATAATTAATTTCCTTAATTAAATGAAGATAGATAAGATTAAGTTTGAATAATTCAAGAAAAAAATCAGAAAAAAATGTATTAACTTAACTAGTAAATGAGGAAAAGGAAAGCAGCTGCCCCAAAATCTTACTTTACTTTGAATTCATTTTCTTGTAAGTCAATCTCTTACTGTAAGTGATTGCGATCTGCATGTATTTTCAGTTTTTTTTTTTTTTTTTCGTAGAATCTCAAAAGTGAATATTTTTTTTACTAATTATATGCGGATTCGAAACAGAATTGATTATGTATAATGCACTAAACGTAAACGCTCAGTAAAATTCGTCAAATACCACTCATATGCTTATCAAATAAGTTTAGTTATGCACAGCAATATAATAAATCAATATGACGAGGTCAAGACATTATCAATTTTTCAACACATTATATCTCTACACGTCGTTTTGGAGTTACAAAAAAAATAATAATAAATAAATGAATTTGTGTAATCAAATATTTTCATCTTAATTATAAGTTTCATATTTATTATTTACTTTTATACTTTTTGCACAAATATTCCATTATTTATCACTCCGAACTCTTCATTATATAGCTGTCAGAATTAGTGTCTATTTTAGAACTATCAATAGGACCCTTGTTTCTCCGCATATTTTATGCTTGCAATAATCGAAAAACCTAAACTTACATTTCGTTATACCATATCATATCCTAAAAGGTGTTTATATATCTTTGAACTTTATTTTATACTATATTTCTTAAAATTTTCTTCGCTTTATAGCGAGTTTTATTTTTTTAAGCACATTTTCATACATTTTTTTTCTGTTTAGCTGTGTATTTATTATTTTTCTACTTATTTTTAATTTTTTTTTGCTTTAAGATGAATTTTGCCTTTTTATTTTTTAATTATTTAGTTTTGCTAAGCACCATTTAATGCAAGAGTGAAAATTATAATTCGACCAAAAGGCAAATGTTCAAATTTTCGCTTTGAAATAATATCTGAAGCAAACGCATGTAAGATTTTGAATCTTATGCAAGAGTAATTTGGTAACCTTGCATTTCTGTAACTTGGATTTTTAAATATTGCAAAGATACTTGCAATAGTGACCACAGATCAATTTAAACTAGATTTTTTATTATTATTTGCAAAAGAGCATTCAGTTTTTCTTTCCAGCTCACAAATATGATCATGCATTTCTGGTTGCTGTCAAATTAAATATGCAAAGCTTACTCTTTAACAATGCAAAAATGTTTTTTTTTCCAGCTCACAAATATGAACATGCATTTCTGGTTGCTGTCAAATTAAATATGCAAAGTTACTCTTTAGCAATGCAAAAAGGTTTTCTTTTTTCCAGCTCACAATTATGATCATCCATTTCTCGTTGCTGTCAAATAAAATATGCAAAGTTAACTCTTTAACAATGCAAAAAAATTTATTATTGTCATATTCTATATTCTATCAAACATAAACTACTTCTTCTAAATACTTTTTTTAAATAAACAAAAAAATTATAATCGATACATTTTATTAAGTTTACTTTCTGCAAATAACATCGAAAATGGCCTGTTCTCTCTTTATTTACCTTCCATTTTTCTTTTTCCAATTGTGAATCTTTTTCAATTTTTGATGTTGTAGTTTCGTATTCTGAATGTTGAATGTTTGCCAGGCTAGAACTATTATCTTTTGCACCTGAATCCAACTAAAGCTGTTATGACGGCGTTATTTTTACACCGTGTCTACCTCAAAGAAACGTTCGTTGGCACTGAGATCAGTTTGAGACGGCTCCTTGGAGATGGCACGTTTTCTCTTAACTAATATATGACCTTCCTTCTGTCCCCAAAGCACCCTCATTTTAGATAATCATACCTGGGAATCATGTCAACTGGAATCATTTAAACTGGGAATTATATCTTTGAGTCTGGGAATTAGTCATGGGAAACAGTGTAAATGCGTTCATCTTAAAGTTTGCATTATTTTTCTCAATTTATTTGCAAAGGCTGATCAAAATTAAATTACCTTACAATAGACTCTGCAAACTGATAATATTTACAAGTATGCGCATATCTAGGTAATTTTAATTAATTGTTAAAATTTTGCATAAATTTTTGAATTTTATGTATATATATATATATATATATATATATATATATATATATATATATATATATATATATATATAACTTAATTAATAACTTAAGTGTTTGACCTAGTACAGTTTCTCAACAGCCCAAGTTTCTGTTGTTTACAGTTTCTTTTCAATCAAATTTTAAATTTCTTTTTAACAGTACCCAAGCCAAGGTGTATGTGAAATAATTTCAATCGGTGAGGGAAAAAGAAATTGTGATAGCATTGATAGTCCACAAATAATATATTTCCACTAGTGGCGTATCTAGGGTATGTCATAGGCACATTATTTCAAAAAAGTGCATTTTTCTTTTTTTACTTAGGATTTTTTTATTAATTTTTTTTTAAAGATAGGACTGAATTTAAAAAAAGCATGCAACATTTGAAAGAAAGACTAGAATACAGAGAATACATGATCCCTGAATTTTATTTATTTTTCCACAAGCAAAGAGAAAAGATAAACAATTTGCTTTTCCTCTTCATATCACATTGCAAGATTGTAGTCCTTTTAAATGGGTAATTATCCGGGGAGGAAATGAATGGAAACCCTTTAGGCAGAGAGGCAAAGATAATAGATTTTTGGTGATGAACAGAGGACAAAGAAATGTGAAAACCATGGGGTGCCCCGTTCTAGTTATCCCGTACCTAGACCCTCCCGTACTTAAACCCTCATTGGACCAACATTCAGGAATCTTGGCTCATTAAAGATTTAAAAGGTCGTTCATTTCCGATATTGGTTTTATATAAAATTGTCTGTTTCACCCGATATCTTACAGCCATTATACAGCCAATATCGACTTTATATAGAGCTGTCAAATTAACCCGATATTTTATGTTCAGCTTTATATTGGCCGTATATAGGCCGATATTTGCCCTATATAGGTCCCATTTTTAGACAATTTTTAGCCCAACTGGAACCAAGATTGTTGTTAGGGTTCTGTAGTAAAATTCTTGTAAATCTTAATGAATACGCCCCACTATTTTGAAAAATAAAGACAGACGTAAGTGTAAGTTGTCTTGTGCTCACGCTCATATAAAAAATTCTGCTCGCCTTAGTTGTTATTTCAAAATTTAATTTAAGAAAAATCAAATATTTAAAGTCTAGTTTGGAATTTTATAATCTATTTTAATCGGATCGATACAGCTTCTGGGCTTTTATATAGTTGATTCAACTATTACAACGTGAACTACAAGGATTTTTTTTTTTTTTTTTTGCTGTTGTTTAAGTAATCATTTCCTAAATATTTAAATAAGTGAATTATACTTAATTATTAGATAGCATTATATGCGTTCGTTATATTTTCTAGAAATCACGGTGCCTATATACAGAGATGCTGACTGCCAGGATTTCTCCGAAATATTTTATTAAGTGGTAGAGGATTAAAAACCGAAATTTGCAAAATTTTACGTAATTTTATTAAAATTTAAAATGTTTACCACGAGACAATTGAAATGAAATTGTGTTTCACTCGAAATTTCGAATTATATATACGTAGTGGCGGAAAAAATAAATTTATATCAAATTTACATAAACCAGAAATCAAGCATTAAAACATGCATTTTGCCTCCGCTAAAAAAAAAATTTCTCATTAGGCAAAGCAAGCTAACATCTCTGCATATGTAGATAGAGAGGGACATTTGTTACATAAACCAGTTTGTTACATAAATTTACATAAACCAGAAATCAAGCATTAAAACATGCATTTTGCCTCCGCTAAAAAAAAATTTCTCATTAGGCAAAGCAAGTTGACATCTCTGCATATGTAGATCGAGAGGGACATTTGTTCTCCCCCCCCCTTATAAGGTTATAAATTATTTATAATATTTTGTTGTTTTTATTATTACTGTTTTATAACAAGACATTTAATATGCACATTGATTTTTTAACAAATTGTTTTACTGCTTTTAAAAGGGTCCTTTGGAGTACCCTTTTTTCAAAGTGTCCATTATTTATATATTATATTTGTCTTTTATAATCAAAGTAAAATGACAACAAAATGATATTAAGGCTATAATGAGTCGTTTATAACCAACCATTACAGCAGTTTAGTTTCTCAAAAGGAAAAAAAAAGTATCATTAAAATGACAATAACAGTAATTTTTTTTCATTAAATAATTATCTTTATTTTAAAAATGTAAAAAAATGCAATAAGCATCTCATGTATAGAAAAGTTAGAGCTTGCTTAGTTATGAAGCATACGCATTCTTATAATGTATTTTCATAAAGATACGAAAAGCCCTCTTTCTCCAAATATGCCAATGATTTATATTTCTCTTTTTCCTTAAATTCTTTAATTTTTTCCTCTTTTTCCTTAATTTATTAATTTCAAAAAGTTTTCTTTTTCTTTTTAAAAACTTGTTATGCAGATTGGTCTAAATTCATATAGTTCAAATACGGAGTTCGGATTCCTGAAAAATCGAATTTTTTAAAAAAGCCGTATATTTGAAATTTGATTTCTCAGGTACTATTCCATTAATTCCACTCACATATTGTATTTTTCCTTGTTAAATTATCTTCTTTTAAAACGATGCAAAATATTTATACCTTACAATTCAAATTTTTTTCCAACTAATATCAAATAAAATAATAAATACTTGCTAAAAGTTATTTTTATATAATTTATACAATTATAACCGACCTTTATAATTGTGTGCAAAAACTTTTCAATTAGCTTGTAAAACTCTCGAGTTATTTCTCAAATTGCGCCTGCCCCCTATATTTTCGGGTTCAGAAATTTGAAACCGTCACAAAAATGGCATGTTTACTCAGAGAAAGTACGTTTTAGTGCCTGATTTTGTTACTTAAAATATCGCCCCTGTACTTATTAAATAGCATATTTGAAGTCACCCCTTGAACAATTAAGAATGAGTCCTAGAACGTGAAGATCTAAACATTAGATCAAAAGTTATCAGAGTAGTCCTTTTATTTATTTTTTTGCACTGAACATCTAAAAATTTATAATTCAAATCTGCTCAATTTTTTTTTCTTTCTCTTAAATTTGTTCCATTGTGATGCGAGGAGGATTTTTCTTTATTTTATTTTATTAAATAGACCATAATGTATTCCGGTCTATAATCTAGAGTTCTGTATGTAATTATGTGTACATTTTTTCTTATTATCTGTTATTATCTAATGTTTGTAAAAACTTTATTAAATTATGAGCATCGTGTTTTTTTTTATTGAACAGTAAATAAACTAACCCAAATATAACATTTAATTGTAGCTATGTTATTTGTAATTGTCATAACGAATCGTAATTATTTACATTGTACGGGATAGCTTTATTGTTTTAATGATAGCAAAGTGTGATTTTTTTTTAAAAAAATCAATCGATCAATCATCATTTTCAATCATTTTTAATTTTAAATCAAATCATTTTTAATTTTAAAAATATTGGGCAATCATCCAGTTATGTTACAGTTCTTCTTTAACCTAGAACTACTTTCGTTGCGTGTGCATATTTTTGTTGCAAAATTATATTGGTGAAACTTTAAAATATAATTATGCTTAACTGAACAAATTGTCAGAATTTTTATTGACAACTGAAAAAACGTGATAGAATCTTCTATAAATATGATAAAAAAAATACTTTTTACTTCCAACTAATGATGATTTTGAGTACACTTGAATGCATTACAATTAAAAAGAGATAATTTTATTATTATAGTTATTTTTTATTTATTTATTAATCTATCTTTTTTTAAATTCAATGCAGTCTATTTTCAATATTACCAAATGGGTTAAATACTTCAAACTATGATTTTATTTCGTATTATATAAAAAAAGGAAGGAGAATATAAATATTATAGGAAGAGCGCCAGTACGAGATTTGCCGAAGGCGCTTTCTTCAATTGATAGGCCTCTGATTTCCACTAAGTTACCAGTTACCAGCTTAAGAAATTCGTTGGAAAAGTTTTCTTGATTAATTTAGAGAATAATTGGGAGATGTTTTTGTAGAAATTTAATTAAGAGGCATTTTCGTGGAAATTTTGAGACTTCTTTTGATAAAGAATCGCCCAACTTCATTAATAAAAACAATAAATGAGAAGTGAATCACCACCCTTCAAATATACATTCCATTATAAGCATTAAGGATGAATATTTAAGCCAGAAAAAAAAAGAAAGAAAACGTTATCAAACCCGATGAATTAGCATTGAGAAAGCCGGGAATGCAATCTAATTTGTTTGCTGAGGGACATAATTTGAAGATTTTTCTGATAATCGCTTTTAATTTTTTTCCCCCATTTTCACTGGCAGGCAGACAGGTTGATTTTTTTAACCGCCTACTTCAATAATAATTCGTTAAATTTTTTTAAGCTCTTGCTTGCTCAAACATTAACTTGCCATTCCAGGTTTTTATAATTCGAACTTGATTTTCTGACTTGACTTAAATATTAATGGTGGGGATTATGGAATAGATATACCTTGTGTAAAAAAGCTAATCATGCACACTTTATTCAGATCCATCCACAAATCCTGAAAATGGTAAAAGTTCGACTATACAACTTGTGGAACGATTATAAAAATCACGCTGCTAATTCCTAAATAAATTGTGTTTATATGGAAGACAAATTCTATGAATTTGCTGATCGGCCTGTATAGGGGTTAGGGAACTGCCCTTGCATCAGAAAGGTTCTGGGTTCGAATCCTGGGCAAGGCATGGATGTTCTTTCCTTCTCTTTACTATCTGTCCTTACTGTGGGATCAACGTTGGCCCACCTAATATAGTGACCCTGAAAGCGTGGTTAACAAATCTGTCCTGTAAAATACCTGTATAACGTATCTTCTGATACATTAAAAATTTGCTGGCTATGTTATGTACTCCAAAATTAAGTGAGTGGGAAGCTAATGTGGATATGAGGTAATATGGGTGACTGGAATTTTGACAGATTCATTTGACAGAAGAATTTTGACAGATTCACAAAACAGAATCTTAAATTCGTTCGCTTGAAATTTCAAGTTCACACACTTGATTGTTACAAAATAAATTTTAAAACTAAGGTTTTATAGTGGAAAAGTAAATTCCTAACTTGCTTTTAAGTTTCTATTTTAAGTGTTTTAGGAAGAAATTAATGCTTTTACACTTAGTTTTTGTTTTTATTGATTTATTTAAATTATAAATACCTACGAAATGTAATGTACTTTTTAATAGCTGGTGTAATACTTCATTCAAACTTCTTTTGATTGTTCTTTTACTTAATTAATATGACCTGTTTAAATTTATTATTAATTTTCTAACTACTTTATTGAATAAAAACCAAAATCCAAACAAAAAAAAATACAATCTGTTGAATTAATAGCATTTATTTTACATTTAAGAGTGCAACAAAATAAACCACATTTAATAATTATGTTTTTAATCTCATAATCAAATATCAGTTTTTTCCCCCAGAAAAAGCAAAATTTCCAAAATAGAACTCTTTCTTCTTGTTCTGTCCCTCATAAACTAAAGAAGGGTGTGACAACGTTAAAAAAATTCCTGATAGTTCAGCTGTTATGGTTTTCCCCCACTAAATGACATCATTCCAACCAAGCGAAAACAATGATGCTCTTATTGCCTTTCATACGACGCGCTTTTCAGAATTTTTAGTTTGGAAGCATGGCAATGACACTGAAATCTTTTTGTGTTGGCAGTTGTTATTAGCTCTCTTTCATAATTTAAAACTCTAATTTAAAAATATATTGAAATATGTGTTTAAAAAATTTTACCATTTGAATTGTACAAAAAAAGAAGAAAAAAAACTGTGGAGGATTGATAGAAAATCTGATTAGTCCTACAACTGATTTAGCAGCTTTTGTTCCAATCTTTTGCGCATGAAACCATAAAAATATTCTATTAAAACAAATCAATGCTTTTTTTTTTGTCATAGCTTAAAATGCCCGTTTGAGAAAATGGACGCAACTTAAAAGGAATGTTTCAGAAAATGGGCATAACTAAAAATAAATGCTTCAAAAAATATACATAGCTTGAAATACACGTTTGAGAAAATGGAAATAGCTTGAAATGTACGTTAAAGAAGATGGACATAGCTTGAAATGCGCGCTTGAGAAAATGTACATAGCTTGAAATGCGTATTTAAGTAAATAAGCATAGTTTGAAATGTGCTTTTGCAAAAAAAGAAATTGATTACAATGAACGTTCAAAGAAACTGAACATAGCAGAAAATGCACCTTTTCAATAAACAATAAGCCCAAGTTTTCATAATTTCTTTTCAAAGGTCGTACTAAATAATTAGTGGTTTGCTGGATAAAGCTTCTTTTTTAATAACACTTATAATAATCATTATTTGAAAGTTATTTTTAATAAAATATAGTACTTTAAAAAGCGGAATCAAGCAATGCGTTTGTTTTCTTAAACAAATGCATGCCTATATTTTAAACAGCTCATATTGGGCTGTGACCATATTGCTTTTCAGGCCCTCATTTTCAGCTATGTCCATTTTTACAAACCCACATTTCTATGTTCATTTTTTAACTACGCTTTTTTCTCTTCACTGCGCATTTTGAGCTATATTTATTTTAACAAACGCACATTTCAAGCTATGTCCATTTTTTTGAATGGGCCCTTTGAGTTGCGTTGAAAATGAAAAGTTCTCCATCATTTTATAAATTTACATTGTCAAAATACATCTTGAAGTAGCCCGTTTCCACAAAAGGAGTAAAGATTATAATTATTATAAATTTTCTTTTAATTCAATGAAAAATACCTACTGCTCAAGTATCTTTGTTTTAATCAATGATTTCAATTCATTTAAGAGCCGACACACTTAACTAGTTTTATTTTTTTGTTATTGATTTCTGATGCATTCGAAATATTTAGAAAATTTCAAACCATATATCGCATAAAATTAATGGCGCTGCTAATTGCTTAATGTAATAAAGGTAATGTAACTAAGAAAAATCATATAAAAATAATCCTCAAAAAATCAAAAAATTTTAGCAATTTTTGCTTGTCTTAATCTTTTAGTGATTAAATCCTAATCGTAGGAGTAATCCTAATCCTTTAGTGATTAAAAAGTAGATATCAAAAACAAATAAAAGCATATTTGCTATAAACACTGTTAGATATTTTACTTAATTCTATTTTATAATTTAAAAAATAAGAAAGAAAAGAATTTGTTGCTTCAGTCAATTACTTATTATTGACACATCACTTTATTAAATCAAAGAGGCTAAATTCACTCATTTAATAGACATATTGAAATCTGTTTAAATAAAAGGAAATGATTAAAAAATTTTAACTAAAATATAAGTTACTTTTAATTTTAAATTCGTATAATTTTGCTATCGATAATTTACATTTTATAATAATTTGTATGTTTTTAAGTACTGGTATTTAAAAGGGAAAGTATAAAGACCCTGGACGCTGACCTCTTTGGAAATTAGAATTAGGGACGCATTGCATCCTATCACTAGTTGCATTACACAAACTTTTTTGGATGGCTAAATTTCTTCTCACATTAATGAAATTTTTATTCCTATTTCATTTTGCATACAGTTAGAAAAAAGAAATCAAAGAATATTATAATATAGTTATTTCATTTCTGTCCAGAAAATTTTTTTTTAAAAATTTTTGTCAATCGATATTTCCAAGGAAATTTCTAAAAAAGCTGCAATACGTCCTGGCTTCTTTGGCGATGTTAGCGAATTTTAATCCATTTACAAACTCACATTTAGTAAATTCAACTTTCATCTCCAATTTTCAGTAACCATCTAACTCGCATTTAGTAAATTGAAAAATGTGCGAAAACATAACTAAAAATATGAAAAAGGGAAAAGAAAAACTTGTTTCATCTCCAATTTTAAGTAACTATCTCCGAGTATCTAATATTAAACAAATCACCCTTTCCAATATAGATAAATAAACAGTATATTAGTGGCGGATTTTTCGATTTAAAAAAATTTGAAAAATCTCTTTGTCAATCAATATTTCCAAGGAAATTTCTAAGAAAGCTATAATAAGTCCTGGGCTTCTTTGGCGATATTAGAGAATTTTAATCTATTTACAAACTCGCATTTAGTAAATTGAAAACTGGGCAAAGACATGATTAAAAATACAAAAAATGGAAAAGAAAAAAACTTGTTTCTTCTCCAATTTTTAGTAACTATCTCCGAGTATCTAAAATTGAGCAAATTGTACTTTCCAATATAGATAAATAAATAGTCTATTATTGGCGGATTTTTCGATAAGTCCCATCCAGGTTGGGTAAGAATATATTTTTGTTATTCTTTTAGAGAGGTGCCAAAATTAGCAGCCAAGACGCACAGCGTTGAAAGAGAGGGCAACTCAACGCAAGTTCTGAAAAACGACAGAACTCGCTCTTTTTTTTTTTTTTTTTTTACTTTGTGCCATCATTTTAAAAGATGATTAGTTGAAGGAAAAGTGCACAGAGAGCAAGTAACAGCTTTGCCTCGTTAAGCATATAACATTTTAAACATTTTCTTCTAAGAATATTTGCCTTCATTGCAGAGTTCTTAATTATTTTCCTGCTTTAGTAATTTTCCTTGAATTCGTCATAAATTTTAAACGATAGTTTTTTTAAAGCATATATATATTTCAATGTTTTTAATATATATATATATGCTTTACTCATTGCATTACTCATTTATTTAGTTTAAATAATCTAGAGATCATAAAATAAATAAGTAGTAAACGTCAAAAATTTATAACTACTTTAACTGCACCAAAATGCTAAAAAAAATTAATATTTCTTTTCCTTTCAATGATAGGAAGGAATGCGTGCTTCAAAAAATTGATGAATTTCTAACACCAGCCAAGCACCCCCCGGGCTTCATAATTCTTTTAATTCTTAGCTTTTACTTTTAGCATTAATATTCGTATAAGCGGAAATGCAGTCCTAAAATATTATTTTAATTTCACCAAGGCGTTCTTAGAACAAATGCAAAGAGTTAAGTAATTTTCTTAAAATCATGTTTCTACACATTAAACGAAATTATGGGTAAATTTAATTTTAATGACTGCTCAAAATTTTGCTTGCTCAAGATTTTGTTATGCGATGCTTGAACCAAATATTTCGAGAGAGTAAATAAATCGATCAAGGAGTTCTTAGAACAAATACAAAGAGTTAAATAATTTTTTTAAAACCATATTTCTAATTATTTACACATTAAACGAAATTATGGGTAACTTTTATTTTAATGTCTGCCCGAAATTTTGCTTGCTCAAGATTTCGTTGTACGATGCTTGAACCAGATATTTCGAAAGAGTAAATAAATCGACTGAATTTTCCTTTATATTTATGTCGATAAGTTTTTTTTTTTCTTCTTAATGACATATAATGTTACTAAAAAATGTCAACTATTCGCGGAATTCATTTATCCATGGTTATTTAGTCTCTCAAATACATGAGTAATAGGACCTGTCATTTGCATTAAAAAATTAAAAGATCCATATAAACATTAACAGGTTTAGGTATGTTCCTATAAATTTGTAAAAAAACATTATTTTTATTAATTAAATTATGAGAACATTCCTCTTCCAATGATTTTAGTCTCTAACAAAACTTAAAAGCACTTGTAAATACTGTCATTTGTGTAACAGTGTCGACAAACAGTTGATGAATTAAGTGATTAAATGTGTAAGGGCGCGGACAAATTCAACAAATGTTGACATCAACAAGACGTCGCACAGTAAGCGTTTCATTCTGGAAGAAATCTGTGCAACATCTCATTCTCTGAATGATCAAACTTAAAACTTCTCAGTCACAGTAGGCGGTAACGCGCTGTGAAACGCTCCAATTAGATGAAGTGGAAGACACGGCTTTTCCTAGAAAACAAGTTACTAGTTTTTATTTTCTCGGGACTGTTGGACACAAATGCTTTTATGTCATGACGCTGAGAATCTTTCTATTATTATTTTTTTTATTATTGTTTTTAGTTGAGCGAAGAACAAGAAGATGTATCTTTTCATTTTCTTCAACAAGTGGTGTTTGGATAATTTCGAGAGAGCAAATGGTCTTGAGTAGTGTAGTAAAAAGAAGAAAAGCACAACGAATGTTTTTCTTTCAAAAATGCAATTTCAGGCTTCTTCTCAATTTAAGTCAAATATCACTTTTTAGAAAAGAATTACGTATTTTCTCTAATTATAAGGGGTCGTTCAAATATTACGTGAGCTTCTAACGTGGGAAGGGGTTTGTGATTTGCTTTTCCTTGCTGATAAAGAAAGAGGGGTATGCTTACGTAAAACATTAAAATCAGATTATTTTCAAAAAAATTTAAAATTTAAGGGGAAAAAATTACTAAAGAAATTTGGGGATAAATTATGTTTGGAAAAATCTCAAATTTGAAATTAAAGTTCAGTTTAGGGAAAGAAAATGCTCAAAAAAGTATACTTCTGGGAGTTTCAGAAAACAAGAGTTTTTACCATAGAAGAAAAACACAAGAGATTCCTCAAAAATAATTTACTCAAAATTTCGTCAAATGAATTGAAAAATTAATTGCATTTTTTACAAAATTAAATCGTTCATTTGAATTTTGTACTAAAATTAAATTACTACTTTAAAAGTCAACGCAAAAACAAGGGAGGGGGTTGCGACTTTCTAAAGTAACCATAGAGAGTTCAGGATTTTTTTTTTTTTTTTTTTCTGATTAAAAGAGAGGAAGAGTTCAAAATTGTAAAAAAACATAGTTACGTTATATTTGAACGACTTTTAACCGTACGTCTTTGAAATATCTATAGAAGTATGTATTAATATTTGCCAATTAAAAAAACTAAAGCAATTAAAACGCATAAATATTTATTTTTCCATTTAAATTAATTTATTTTATTAATGCATGATGTAACCTTAAATTCAAACACCGATTTATTTTTTTATGTCCTTACGCAAAATTCTTCTTATTCTGTCAATTGAAAAATACGTGTTCGTAATAATAATTCATAAGACAAGCCTTTTAAGATTTAAATATATCAAACACCAAATAATTTATTTAATGTACTTAACTATTTTCTTTCATATATAATTCTGTTTTAGACTAAGAGTTGCATGAAAAGAATATATGTAGGTATTTTTTAATGAATTTTAAAAATGTTAAATTTGTTTTTTTTTTTATTTAATATTTTTTTTTCAGACAAACATTTTTACTTAATTTTCTAACATACTTATTTTATTTACATTAATGTAATCTTTTTTTTTTTGAATTTTGAATTTAAAAAAAATCTTAAACACTCCGAAAAATATATTAAATTGCACGTTTTATTTTTAAATGCCTATGCAATATAAATACTTACTCATATATTTTAGTTTAACTCTAGTTTTATTGGAACATCTTGATGCATATTTTTCATTAACATAATAATTCAAATATTTAATGTCCGAAAGAAGCAAATTCCTTAATAAAATAAAAAAACAATCAAGTTTTTTGTCGTTAAATATTTCTTGATCTTCAACTAGCCAAATAGAGATGTATTTTAAGATTTCTGCAGATTTGGATGAATAACAAAATAAGAAAAGCACAACTAATATAACGATTATGCATTCTTTGGTTTAAAAATATACTTATTTATTTAAATCACCGCTTTTGAAAATACAATTAAAAGCCTAGATTTGAAACAATAACTTCACTTCTGATTCCTTGTAATTTTCAATCTTACTCTAAAGACGAGGGAACATTTAGTCTTACTCATTAACGCCAAATAGCTTACCCGAGCTTTATTCTACGCGATTCAAATTTACTGCAAATTCAATACGATACTAAAGTGAACCATATAATTTTATTTCTAAAACTTGATTACATAATATTACAGTAAATTTGATGTAATCATGTTTAAATTTAACACTTTATTAAGGTTGTTACAAGTTTACTCAGTATTATGGTTCAAAGTACTGATATTATGGTTCAACAAAGAATTTATTTTTCTGAGAGGATTCTCTTGATTCTTGTAGAACAGTCCCTTGTCGGCGCTGTGTTTTGTTAGAAAATAACACGATAAAATAACTCCTATAAGGTAGAAGCTATCGTTTTATGCCAGATATAGATTTAGAAAATTGTATTATACTAAGATATTGCTTTTAGATAATTAGAAAATAACAATTACACTCTATCTCGCTTCTATGATTGAAGCCGATCTGTTGCTATGCCTGCTAATTGTTCTTTTTGGGATGATTAATAAGTGTTTTACTTAGTTTCAATGTAAAACATACACATGTCTCAAATGTTATCATTTACAGATTTTGCATTTCGGAGAAATGCAATGGAGAAATTTATAAAATGCTCACGAAAATCCTAAAATCAATAGAGAAATTTCACGAGAGAAACGAGAAATTTCTAAAATCAATAGAAACTTCATACTTCAATAGAAAGCTAGATGTTTCTATGTGTACGCTTATTTAGTTTTTTTTTTTTTTTTTTTTTTTTTTTCCCTTTTTAAGTTTTATTTTAATGTTTGAATATTTTTTTTCTTTCTGCCGTACGTTTCAATATTTAGTTTGTCTATTTTCTTATTACCGAGTTTAATTCATTCCGGATGTTTTTATTGAGTATAATGTTCAGGAAGTAAATATATCAAGGAGTTCCAGATAGTAAAGGAAGTATGGAACTTCAGAGATTCATTATCTGTAAGTCTTTTGCAAGTAGGTAAAATAGCCATCAACTAATCTTCTACGAAAACCAGTCTCCCGTAGAAGACCCCATCTCTTACGTAGCTTTTGGGGGAGGTGATTTTGTAAGATTCGTATTCGATCAAGTGTATAAGTTACGTGAAACTAATACGTATTCCATCAAGTGAATAAGTTACGTGAAACTAATACGTATTTCATCAAGTGTATAAGTTACGTGAAACTAATACGTATTTCATCAAGTGTATAAGTTACGTGAAACTAATACGCATTCCATCAACTGTATAAGTTACGTGAAACTAATACAATCTTATTGCTATCTTGAAATTTCCTTATGAATGTAGTATAATAATTATAATGAGATTTCCTTTTTAAATTGAAATCATTTTTGTCATTTTATCGTTAATAACAATCCTTAAAGCAAAATATTCAAAACTGAGACGTACGCCGTAGAATATTCGTATTCCATGTAAAATTTGTTTATTATTTATTTCATTATGTACGCATTCATGCATAATTTAAAGATTCGTCTAATTAACCTTTTTGCAATTTTAGTTAAGTTTTCAAAAAAATATTGCTTGTCAGTTAAATAAAGGGTAATAATTTAACTTCTTATTGCAGAACATTATAGATAATTCGGGACTTCTGCTCCTGGTGTTAATGCACTCTCGGAAATAAAACTCTCACTTTTGACGATTCAGTGATCCTTATGCTGTATATCGTTAATTTTGAAAATCATTTCGTCACGAAATTACGTGATTTGTGACGGAACGCGATCTCTCAAATCTATGACGAAAATGTTTCTTTAACTCGAAACCTCATCACAGTGCATTGTGGGTGATTGTTAACTAAAATGGCGGAACTAGAACGACGACTAGATGATCGAAACAAGATCGACGAAATATTTGTTACCTTTTGACAAAATTGGGACAATAGTTATTTCGTCCCTTTGACGAAATGTTCGAGCTAAGCATATATATACCAACAGACAGTTTCGTCATCGTGAAATTTGTGTATTTATATTTTACAATGTGCTCTTGAAAATACAATGCGAAAATTTTCACGAAACAAAATTGAGAAAAGATACTGAATGAGTGGCTTAAGTACAATATTAAAATATGTCATTTGAAATAATTTAATTGCATATTTAATGTACTATATGAAATAATACGTTATTGG
The DNA here is from genome assembly GCF_982258835.1 of Parasteatoda tepidariorum. Taxonomy (NCBI): domain Eukaryota; kingdom Metazoa; phylum Arthropoda; class Arachnida; order Araneae; family Theridiidae; genus Parasteatoda; species Parasteatoda tepidariorum. The sequence continues at coordinate 66,898,151 of NC_141765.1, forward strand.
CATAAAAACTGCGTGTTAGTCAGTACATAATTCTATTTAACGTGTAGCATATTTTTGACAAAATAATTCCAGTATTAATGAAGTATAAAAATTATTAATAATTCCAGTATAATATTAATAATTCCAGTATAAAAATTAGTAATATAAGTAAATATTTGCACTAATTTTTTGTAGTCACGATATAAGGACATCACGTTATAACGTCCGTTTTCGTTTCAGCCACAGGGGTCGGTATATCAAATGTCGATTATATTGTTATTATCTTTTTTACTTTCTGATTAATGCAGTCTAAATTTTAGAAAATCTATTTTTCAAAAAAAAATCTATGATTTGCAGGCACTGACAGCTACAAGCGTGAAAGATTTTTAATAAATCTTTAAAATTAAAACTTCAACAAAAGATTTTTTTCTTAGATTGAGCCCCAAAAGATTTTCTTTACTTCGATTTTCAGTATGATTTCATTGTTGCTGTTTTATTAGTTCAGTATGAAGATTTGAAAAAAAATATTATACAGTTATTATTAATTAATAGTTTTATCATATTAATTTTTTCAAAAATAAAGGAGCTCCGTGTTTCATCAAAATTTTGCTCTTCCTTCTATAATTTATGAAAATTTTGCTTAAGTGATTCGATAAAGTGTACCTTTAACAAATGTTTAACAATTTTATTTTCCTTTTCTTTTCTTTCTTTTTCTTTTATTTTTTTAAATGGTAACAAATTGTTATATGCAGAGTATTACGGAAAAAGTAATTGTTGTTTTGAAAGTAAAAAAGGATAGAAATCATCTATTTCCTATTATTTTGAATTCAATTACTATGCATTAAGAATTTCTTTAAGTTTTTAGAAAATTAAAATTAGTCTCAAAGTTAGTTTTAAATTTTTTTCCTGACTCATAATCATAATAATAAATAAATAAAAAATATTCATTTCCGTAAAAATTCCTTGAGTCGGAAATTTGGTTGGAAGATCCGATTCTGAAGATTTTGAAACTCCATAAACAATAAAATGGGAAGAAAATATCATAAATCATATTTATTCCTTCTAGCAATTAGCAGAATTTGTGCAATGAAGGAAAAGAAAATTCAAATCACATTTTCTCTTTAATTGTGTCAAAAATATAATTGGTCGAAATCTACCCAGGGAACTAAATTAAACTCATAATAATCAAAAGTATCGAAGCTAAAGCAGTATCCAACAGAGTTAAGCGGATTCCAGCTGCGATTCAACCCATACGCAATGACTGAAAATTGCAAATCATACTTCTCAAATGATTCCGAATAAATTTGATTCATTTTTTTTTCTGGTAATCTTTATTTTGAAGAGTATGATATTTTTAGTCAGGTTCAGGAATTATTTTTCCAATTTGAAACTAAACATTTTTAAGGTTTACTTTAACTCTTTATGACCGTCGATTCAACAGCTGATCGTAACTTTGAACCCAGTCCAGAGGACTAGGGAACTCCAGGATCGAGTATTGAGAAATTTTCCTTCGTAAAGAAATTCCGCATTTTCGTTACATGAGAAGGAAAAACGCGAAAACCTCCAATTGTTAGCCTGATGACAAGGGGAGTCTAACCTTTGATTGACCAGCCATCGCTAGGATTCAAACCCGGTTCACCTCATTGGAAGGCGAACACTCTATCCCCCGAGCTATAGCGGCTCTTACTTCCGCACTGCTAAATTAGAGCTCATTAAAAATGTATCGAAGTTAAAAAATTATTCAGTGATTGTAATGGCTTTCATTTAAATGGAAAACTCCCGCCAAATTGGCATGTTTTTTTTAAAAATATTTCAATTTTTTTTTTTTTAAATGTGTGAAAGATAAGTCTGTTTTAAATTTCATTCAATGTCTTCAGAAAATAGCATAATTTAAATTTTGCATCTAGTTACAAACGTTCAGAGCGTGACTTATTTTCCTTGGGGACAGGGCTTAAAGAAAGGTCTTTAACATATAAGTCTTATTCTATTTCTTTGGAAATAACTAAAATACGCTTTCATTTACTATCTAATAATTTCAACAATGTATTCTTGGGTAACACCACTGCAGTCAAAATTGTTATTGCGAGTTGAACTATAATTTCGTGTAAGTTTGCAAAAACCTTAATTGAACCATATTAAAGAATGATTACACCAAATTGGAACGTTATAACAGTTCAAAATACTCAATCTTTAATTAATTTTTCTGACAGTTGTATTCATTCATTATTTATTAAGCTCTTTTCCTAATTAAATTTCCTTATTACTGTTATAGTGATATCACTCCGCGACTTTTAGAATATTATCTTATAACCATCGCCAAATATTCTTAAAATTCACTCCGCGACTTTTGCGATATTCTTTTTGCCATCAAATATTTTTAAAATTATGTTTTGCTCATAGTTCCTTAATCAGTTATAAATCCCTAGATCCCATAATTCTTCCCACAGTGGTTTGAAAAGATTTTATGATAAATCTTAAGAAGTATAGATGGAATCATGGGCCCCATAATAGTTGACGGTTTAACGGAATAAAATGATAAGCCATACTTTTTAAGAGTTAAGTTTTTACGTTTAACTGCTGCTTAGCACTGTTTCCAGATGGGTAATTGATAAATCTTGTAGATAACTCCACAATGCATAGAAACATCTGATCACCTACTGAAAAATCGTGATTTTATTCCTTAAAAAAAGTTTTTCATCAATTTCATCTCCTAAACAATTTGGAAAATGTAGCTCACCATTATGAAGTCTCCTACAATTACCAAAAATCATCATCTCTATAAAAGAGTTATATTTTTTTCGATATTCATAAGAAACAGATCGATAAAAGTTTAAACCACTTTTTTTGTATCATAAAATAAGTATTTCAATACTTTATGTGTGCATATCGCTTTTTCAAAAAATTATAAAAATCTTAATACTTACAAGAAACGTAATAATCTATAGTTTCTGTACAGCCATTAAAAACGTAGCCTTCTCCTATTTATTAAAATGTATGGCTTTTCTATTCTGAGCAGAATTATCCCTATTTATTGTGTGATCCTCTCTCTTTTATCACTAATAATCAATACGTAATAATCGATAGTTTCTGTACAGCCATTTAAAAACGCAGCCTTCTCCTATTTATAAAAATGTATGGCTTTTCTATTCTGAACAGAATTATCCCTATTTAATGTATGATCCTCTCTCTTTTATCACTAATAATCGATACGTAATAATCGAGTTTCTGTAAAGCCATTTAAAATCGCAGCCTTCTCCTATTTATAAAAATGTATGGCTTTTCTATTCTGAACAGAATTATCCCTATTTATTGTGTGATCCTCTCTCTTTTATCACTAATAATCGATGCGTAATAATCGAGTTTCTGTAAAGCCATTTAAAAACTCCTCCGTCTCCTATTTATAAAAATGTATGGCTTTTTTATTCTGAACAGAGTTATCCCTATTTATTGTGTGACCCTCTCTCTTTTATCACTAACAGAGTAATTAACAGGTCCCTTATCATCCCTACTGATAAATGGTATCAAGGTATTTGGATTTCGTTTTAATACCTAGCTATTTTAAACCAGGTTACCTTAAAGTGTATCGGGATAACATCTACCAAGTATGAGTACAAATTATTTTATGACTAACATATTATATTTTAAGTACAAATTAAAACAAATATTTAAGTGTAACGTTCCTAACTGCTGCAAAGTAGGTAATTAAATTTATTAATGATATATTTTCCTGACGTTTGTTAAATTTTATCTGTTTTAACACTAATAATACAAAGTTTTAATTATTGTTTCAAAATTATTCTTCTTCTTTATATATAGCTGGAAATATGTAGATGACTTTAAAAAGAAGGATGTAACAATGGCAAGAGTGAAACTTCTGTGAATCATTTGAAAATGTTATTCTTAGTCACAGTCATTTTAGGCTTGCTTTTCATAAGAATTGACGCTGAAGAAAATGAAACTTTGTCAAGTTTAATCATCAAATCTCCTGGTAAAATATAAGAATTTTTCTTTAATTGCTTAATATTTTTATTTTAATATAATTATAATTAATAACACCAGCTAAATTGTGGTAAAAAAATATTTTAAAATATTTTGTGAAAGTAATAGCTTTGCTCTTTTCTTCCAAATTAATCTTGTATGAAAAATACAGATCACAATTTTATTACTATAAACAAGTTGTTCTTAATATTAAAAAGGCAGCATGGTTCTTTATTTTCTTTTTTTTTACCTTGGTAAAAATAAAAAATTTTTGTGCATCCATGGAATTAATAAATAATAAAAACTTTGTAGGCATACAGATGTATTTTGAAAATGACTAAATGTTTCAAAAGAAAAGATCTTAGAAATTCTTCTGAGGATATTTAGTGTTTTGTCTTCATCAAAATTAATTTCAAGCAGATGGTTTTAAAATAAGACAAGAGATGGCAGCATTATTTGTCTGAATCCAAAATATGCAACTAATTTTCTCACTAGATGGCAGCACTACTAACTCTTGAATGAGACTGAAAACATAAAGCTGCTTACTGAAAAAGCAAAAACACGTTACAATAACATTTATTTTGGGATAATATAAATTATGCGTAAATGCTTCGGTTTTTTCTTTAAGGTGGAATCGTTTTTGATGGAATTTAATATGGATAACATAATTATTTTCAAAATTCAACTTATTCTTTTAAAGAAATCGTTTAAAATTGATTCTATTGAATGCTTTTGCCAAAACAAGACATGTTGTTCTGATGTAAATATTAATAACCAATATTTTTACTTTGACTAAACATTTCTAAATTGCTTGTTTGAAATCAGCATAAAATAACATCAAGGCCTGAATTCTTATTCATGGTGTTTCATTAATCTCTCTTTTGTGCTGAACTTTTTAAACCTTGTATTTGTATTTGCTTATGACATTTTATTATTCATAATTGATAAGTAATTGTGCTGCATATATTTTATAATCGTTTAGCAAGTTTTCATTTTAAGATAATAGTTTAAAAATACACATATGAATAATCATTTTTATTTATGTACCATTATCTACTAAAAATGATTGCCATAATTATGCTCCAATAGCTAATCTAATTGCAGTTAAAAAAAACTTCCATCTATTCTAATAATTGATTTATTGACAAAATAAGGTGTCGAAAATGCTGCACATAGTATTCTTTTTATTTATTTTTTATCGTAATGAATTTAATTATTGGTACTTTAGTTGTATGATAATGATACCAAGTAATATTAAAACATCACAAAATGCAGGTGTTAAGATTTGGTCAAGTTGTGTTTACTAAATTCATTTTAGCAAGGAATGAGAATACTCTGTTTTTTAAGCTTATGTTGCATATATATGAAGAAGGGGATATGTTAGGGTCTATTAATATTAATTTCACTTTTTGCTTATTTCACCACATCATGGGAACTTTTAAAGTTAATTGAAAATTTTTTGCCAAAATTAAATTTCACCATCCAAAGATGATTTCTTGTAAAAAAAGTTTCTTTAATAATTATTTATTTTAATTTTTTAATAAGTGCCAAAAAATTTAAAATATTTTTTCATATAATTTCTCAATATATAATTTTAAATGTTAAATGCAAAATTTGAACGTAAGTGATTGGACAGATCTCATGTTCTTAAAACTTAAAAAGGCAACTTTTACATTTTCATTAAACAATACCATTCAACATTTTGTAATTTAATATTATTACATAGTTTAAAATGAATTAAAAATTTTTACACTTTTTTATTTTTTGATCATTATTAAATAGGATTATAAAAACTAATAAACATTTATTAAAGATTATATTTTATGTAGAACTAACGTATAATAGATAAATTTATAATTGTGTGCAATAAATTGTCAACTTCTTTTAAAGTTCACTGGATAAGACGAAATGTATAAAAAGTAAAATAAACTTTAAGGGGCCCAAACATTTTACTGTTCTGGTGACTAATTTACTGGGACTATATTTTCAAATTGCAGTTACCCCCAATATTTTGATGGTCAAAAATCAAAAACTATATTAATTCAGTAAGAGCATGTTTTTTGTGTCTGATTCCATAACTTAATTAATATTTAGAACTAAATTGCCTATTCAAGGTCAACCTTTTGACCGAGTAGGTTAAAGATTGAGTTTCTAGTATTTGAAAATCTTATCTTTAGAACAAAAGTTATAAAGGGTGATATTTTTATTCTTCTTATGATTTACTGAAAACATTGCATAGCTAAGTTATTTAGAGTTGTGAAACATAAGATTTAAGAATATTTATTTATTAATGTTAAAAATTCAATTAAAATTTTAAAAAAATAATTCTAAATTTGAATCCTATTTACACATTTAATTTAAATGGAATTTTAAATTTATGCATAATTTGTGCTGTTAATTCAATCCACAAATTTATATTAATACACATCTGTATGCTTATTTAATTTTAAACTTAACTAATCTCATTTTTTTAAAGACTATCCTTTTTTTTTAATGAACCTTTTTATTTACCAAAATTATAGGATGTTTACTTTATACATTAAGGCTTTTTGTTGTTTATTGACACAAGACTGAAGAAAAAGACTCTGTGTGGTCTTACAAACATCACAGGCACCCTGTACCATACAAATTATTACCTCTGAAATCACCACCCCTTGGAAAAGTTTCAATAAATTGTTGTTGTTGCAATTTGATCAGACTAAAATTCTTGGAGGTGATAAATTCTGAGAAACAGTGGAACAGAATTGTGCTATTCCCAAGGTTGACTCCCCCCCCCCCCTCCATCCAGCTTCATATATTTTTTTTCTTTCTCTCTGAAAAAGCTGTAATTAATTTGAGCGAGAAAAGATTTGAATAGAAAAAAAAGAAGTAAAAGCATTTTTTTTTCTTCATATTTTGACAAAATTTTTTCATAGTATATGAAATTGGTGAATTTTAAGTTTTTCTCAAAAATACTTAAAGGTGTGCGGCGCCACATTCACCCTGTGCCTATGCCAATGAATTTCTCAAAATAAGCTCAGCTTTATAGTTCTTATAATTTGTTTTATTAGTTTTGTGTCTGTTAAATGTTAAAAATTCCACTTACCTGCTTTAAAGTCTTTGTAGTTAAAATTTTTGCTTTGTTTCATAATGGATAAATACAAAGTTCAAGTATCATTTAATGTAGAAGTATTTTTAATTTTTTTCTTCTTTCATTTTTATGGAGGGGAAGGACTGATCTGCAAGAGCCCTCCTGTTTTCAAACATCCCTCCCCACCATTTGTTTGCTCTACACATGCTTTGGGCTTGATGTTAATCCTTGTAATTACTAAATATTTTATTTACACTGCCAAGAATGCAATTTCCACCATTTTCACTTGATGTTAATCCTTATAATTGCTAAATATTTTATTCACTCTGATAAGAATGAAATTTCTATCATGGAGGATCCACCATAGGGGATCACATTTTTTGGTTCATGGCCAGTTTACCCTTGTCCATGTTTCATCAGTTTCGATTGAAGGATATATTATTTTTTTTTATTTTTTGAACTAAGAAGGAAATACAATTGATGCTCACTAAAACAACCATTATCATCCAAATGAAAATTGTCATATAATGTGGGATCAATACGTATTGTGCATACAAATATGCTATAACTATTTACTCTTGCATACAAATATGTTATAATTATTTACTCTTAACTAAAATGTACTACTGAACTAATACTATACTTTATGAAAGATTAGGAAACTATCAGAATAATTTGTAATATCTAAGTAAAGAACAACTAAAGCCTTTGATGTGTGTTTAGTTGTCTTGTTTAAAAGAGCTAATGAAAAATTTTTATTTTAATTAATCCAAACCATCAGAAGTGATTCCAGACAGAAGTTGAATGCTGAAAATTAAATAGCTATTATTTTTCTATTATGTGTTTTTTTATTATTAAATTTACAAAATTAGTTCTGTGAAACTTACAAAAATATTGATGTGTTAATATATTTACAGCTTCACCAAAATTTAGAGATGAAAACATTCCTAATTATTTTGAAGTACCCTTTGGACAAAAGGTAAAGTTTAGATGCCCTGTGACTGGAAATCCAAGACCAACTGTTGAATATTTATTTTTGAATGGAAATGACTCCATAAAAGTGAACACATCAGAAAATAGGAAATTCAGCAAAAATAGCTTGACAGTGGAAAATGTTTCATTTTCAGATGAAGGCATATACTCTTGCCGTGCATTTAATATTTATGGCGAAATATCCAAGAACTTCACTCTAAAAGTTGTGATAGAAAAAGGTATATCACTATTTGATAAAGAAAAAAAATATTCCTTCATTTATTTTTGAACATTGTAAAATTATAAGACTGTAATACATTTAATGTGCTTATATTTCATATATAGTTTATTAAATAAAGTTAAACAATGAATAAGAGCATATGAAAATACAGAGAGAGACGTGATTAATAGTACCAAAGTAATTATCTGTCTCCGTTAACTTTTTTACTTATGACCTGCAAGATTTTTGTTAATCTAAATTTTTTCAATTGAAACCAAAATTGACAGTGCTTATCTAGAATGACTAATTGCTAAACATTTTTAAGTATTGAATTCTAAATAGTTCTAAGTTAATTATATTTTTTTATGCAGTACAACCTTGAAAATCCAGACTGCTTAGGAGTTTGGTAGGTCCAGATTTCAGAAAATTCCGGATTTTATATATATTTAAGTTAATCTAAAATAATATAAAAAAATTGTGATTTCCTTACTAGATTAAATTCTAGTATGACTATTTTAATTTCGTTCCCTCAAAAATTGGGCACCTGTGACACCCATGTTTTCAAGATTTTACTGTACATATGTTAACATTTTAGTGGATCAAACTATTATTTATCTACTATACTTTTATTATTTATATAAAATAGTTTGAAATATTTACAAGTTATTTTTGTAGATGTTTATCATCAGGATGAACCAGATGAAGATGTTTTTACAAGGACTCTTAGATCAGGAGAACATTGTATGTTTTTTAAACTTTTATTTCATAAATTATATTTCATTTATGATTAATCTACTTATAAAAAGAAAAAATGATTCTATTTTATCTGACAATCTGTCATATAGTTTTACTATTTGGTACGTGATGTTGTACAAAATTCACTATGTTACCCTTGAAAGATTTTTTAAATCAGCTTTTTACAAACAAAAACAAAAAAAATTCGAACTTAACTATTAAAATTTTTTGCAGTTAAAGTAATCAAATGGTAGTTTTGTCTAATAAGGATAAAAAGATGTAACATTGCCTTAACTAGAGTAAGAGAGTCTGGCATTAAACAACTTTTTCATTAGAATCATAAATATAAAATTAAGACAAAGAGTCAGGCTTGCTTTATATCTTGCTCTTTTTGGTGTTTTGAATGCATCTGGCCAAATTAACTAATTACCAACATTTTCATAAACAATAAATCCTAATCTAACTTTGTAGATAAAAAAAAAATGGAAACTTTGAGTCACAGTTTATTATTACAAGTTTTAAATTAAAAACATTTTAAGTCTCTAGTTCAGTTTAGAGATTAAAATTCTCCCAAAAACCTTACAGGGCACTGTACAATGAGGGAGCCTCAGTTTTTCAGCATAGACCTAAATAAAAGAGAAACTGTTTGGCTTTTGCCTAACACAACAACAAACTGATGCTCTTTATTTGAAAAAATTTCAAGTAATCCTGTGCCCCTTGGAGCATTATTGTTTGACCTCATTCAGTTGTAAATTTCAACATGATAGCAAATTTTGATTCTGAAACACACTAGATTAATAACTCTTGTAAGTTGATGACCTATGTAGTTAAATTACACATTCTTTAATTCAGCAACTCTATAATTAATTTCCAAATTAGCAATTATAAGTTGTTCCTTTTTTATAAGTAAAAGTATCTAGGTAAACTATCAAAGTGTGACACCATAGGCAACCTTGCACATTATGCACTATTAATATAAGCCAATCAACAGTTTTATGTTTTTCCCTAAAGAATGTAGTAAAATACATTTCTCTTCATTTTTTTAAATGTTAATAATATTTCTAAATAATAATATTAAAATAATATTTCTAATATTTTTATTAAACAAGATGGTTTTTGTAAATTATTTTATAAAAACACAAGATTTTTTGCATTGATTAATTCATGTAACTATTTTTTATAAAAGTTAACTTTTTATTTATTTTTGTTTGTTTGCAGGCAAAATTAGTATCATTGGACTTACTTAATCTCAACAGCTTAATTTAAAACTAAGATTAAATTTGAATTTTCTTTTATATTTTTCATTAATGTAATCTATGCATTTGTTACATTAAAAACCTTTGATTTCTCTTGTAATTTATACATTTAGCAATTTTTTAAAGGTGCTATTATATTTTTTTAATAAATAAATTTTCATTACAGTTGCACCTTACTTTACACAACCTTCAAAGATGGAAGTTACACTATTGGCTCGTCCTGCTGGATCTTCAGTTGTTTTGAAATGTCCCTCAAGTGGTAAACCATTGCCAAGTATTGTGTGGAGAAAAAATGCACAAAATCTTATACAAGATTCAAACAGGCGTGTAAGTTGTTAAGATTTATGAAATTCCTTCTGTATGGCTATGACTTCTTTTGTCTTAATAATTGGCTATATTTAATATTTTCCTTAAATTCCGAAAAGGATTTCTCGCTATTAATTTTTATTATAGGTAATATCAGCTCAGTGTTAAGTAATACTAATGCTACTTTTGGGTTCTTAAAGTATTTTTTGATAATAAAAAAATTTGAAACTTGAATGAATATTAAGTTTTAATATATTTTATTCAGTACTTTTTGTAGTGTAGTTGAATTGTCAGTTAATTTAAATATCAGTTTTGAAGGATACAAATCTTAGGTAAGACAGTTTATTTCATTTTAAGTCATTAAGCTACAAAATATTGATGGAAACAGAGCTGTATTATGGTAAGTAAAATATATTACTTATTCTAAAGTGTACGTTTAGTATATAATTTTACATGCTATTTTATAAGCATGAGCAAATTTATCACATTTATACAAAGCCCATACTTTGTTTGACGATATTTGCATTTTTTGTATATTTGGACACTTTTCCTGGTTTAGGAAATTTTTATTTTATATTTCCAGAAAATTTTTTTCAGTTTCTAGGACAATTTTTTTTTTCATTTTAAGACAGTTTGTTTAAATTTTAGAGCACTTTATGAAATTTTAAAACATTTTATGAAATTTTTAGAAGTTCGGACTGGCCCAGAGCAGTGGGCAAGGTTCGTGTTGTCTATAAATGGTAATCTCCCCCAAAAGATCCGGTCCTGGGATCTGAATTCAAAGCCAAATCTAGCGCTCCATTTGCTTGCTGATTTTAGCAGTCAAACCAAATTATCAGTTTCATTTGGTTTTGATTTATATTTAAAAAAGATTTTATTGTTCATGTTGTGGCATCAGATTTGGATAAAATAAATATATCTTGGTTAATATAAATGAAGCTCAATACTTTTTCTTTTTATTCGAAATTTATATGATTAAAGTAATTTATTGTAGTTTTTTATTGTGTGTCTATTTTTGTATGTATCTTAAATAAGTGACTTTGCTCATTATTTTCATTAAAAGATTCACATTTTTTATTTAATGATATTTTTCATTTAATCAAGAGAAAGAGGTTATGGTGTAAGGGACTACAAAAGATCTCAGGATCTCATCCCTATATTGGCGACCGGTGAGAGCTTCATTTTGAATGATATAGAGATCGGTGCTCCCATCAATGGAGATGCCAACATAGACCATCACTCCTCTACTGCCAAATCTTACGCTTTCATTCACAAACGTAGGATTGTTTTTAGTGCCATGTTCCCTCCAGATGAAAATACGCCTATTATCAGGATGAACAGAAAAACAGAGCTCGTTTTAGAACAGAATATTGTGCCATTCATTTCTCTAGTTCACATGCTCTGTTGCCTACTTCCTGCGGGTATGGCGGTGCCTTGCTGTTTACATGACACACACCATTGGTCGGAGAGCATACACACCTACAGCGTCAAGGTGGTTTGTGTCAAAACTGTGGTACCAGTAGCCAAGGGAAGGTGTCGTTAAAGAAGAGTGGCATTTATTTCAGTGTCTCCTAGCCATTAACGTTAAGTAACGGTCTTCATTGAGTGTTGTTGAACACCTACGCCCTTGCCCTGATCTTCGGTCTGCATTTCCAGTCTACAATCAATGGATCCAGATACTGGAAATCTCACTTTGTGAATCTCCAATGGCTTGTGTTTGGCCAGTCTCTAACTGGCCAACAACTCTTAAAGTATCTGATTCAGCTTAATGACTTCGTTGAGAAATCACACTCATCGAAACAACACGCCTACTCAATGTAGATCATTATTTTCCGCTTTGTCTTACATTAAGTTGAAAGCCAAATCAAATTTGCTGCTGTTAAATTGTCATCTTCAATGTCAAACTCAAAATTTGCATATTGCAAAGTTTGAAAGTAAAAAAAATTTGCATTTGTGACTAATTTATGCAACAACAAAAAATTGCTTATACCATTATTTTATACAAAGCTTACAATATCTTTTAATTGTTTTGAGCCAATATATATATATCATGAATATCATATATATATCATGAATATCATATATATATATCATGAATAAGTATTACTTCAACATGCATGCATTATGCTAAATGGATTTTTTCAGTTAAGCTAGTTATAAGTTTTAAAGTTTAAATATTCAGTTGAAAAGCAGTGTTAAGCAAATTGAGACTTTGTTGTAAATTTTTTATAGTTTAAGTGATTTTACCAGGTTTTGGATATTCAATGCTGATGGCCTCCAGTCTGAGTAGGGATATATATAATTTTACTGATGATTGTTAGATGGTTATAACTGTGAAATTATTAGTTTATGAAATTTGTTGAAATTCTTTTAAAAAAAATTGCAAAATAATCTAAATGTATTCATTTTGAAGGGGTTTTAATGCATCATTGCCCTTTATAAAAATGGCCTTTGTGCTTTTGTATAGTACAATCCTACTCTTCCTTAATTTTTGCTTTAATCAGCTACTTTCACATCATTTGTATTGTAACTCCTACAAGATTCCAACAGTTGCTTAAAATTAATAATGCAATTTTTTTTTCACCCTTGGCTGATATTGAAAGATTTTTTATACCTATATTTTATTTTATATACTCCTAAACTCTAGATTGTGAGTGTATATATGTCTGATTTCTGTTTAAGCTCTGTAAAAACAATGTCTGCAATGTTTTGAAGGGAAACTTGATTTAGTTTTTTTTCTTTGTAATTAATTTTAAAACAAGTACTTTTTTATAGCTTTAATACTTTATCTGTATTTTCTTATATTATTGTAGTCTTATAATATGTAACTTACCTACTTCTTATATGGAAAATTTTTTGGATTAAATGAAAGATTTTCTTCTTTCTTAATTGTCTTATAAAGGAAAACAATCAATTGGTATTTTTCTCTCATTTTAGATTCAATTTAGGAAGTGGTCAATGATCATAGATCATTTAATTGTTTCTGATACTGGCAAGTATGATTGCATTGTCTCCAACAGTTTGGGCTCCATTAACTATACCTATGAATTGGAAATTCATGGTCAGTTTTTGTTGTATACTTCTTTTTCAGAAAATTCATTTTTATTTTTGTTTAATACATTTTTAAATATATTATGTAAATTGCTTTAATTTTAAAATAATTGTGGGCATAAAATAAGCAGTCTAAGATTTTTTTTGCTATATTTCTATATTTTTGTTGTATTTTATTTTAATTTTTGATGAATTTTGTTTATTTTTCTGTCATCCAGGTAGGTCTGCATAATTTTCAATATCTGTACATAAGCTTTTGAAATTTTTCCTAAAATTCTCTGCTTATCGATGAGAAGAATTTTTTATTTTATCATAACTTAATCGAATTCATTTTTCCTAAACGATATTTAGTTTTAAAAATTAATGCTTATTTTGTTAATGCATATAAAAAAAATAATATTGTCTTAATAATGACAATAAACACATTCAAAATTACAATTCAAACAGGAGGGGGGTTTTTCAAAGAGACTATTTTTTTTTTCATAAATAATACAAATAACTTTAAGGTTCATCATTGCCCCCTTAATGTCTGTTTGTCTAAGTTTCTTTAATAAAAAAATTAAATGACTCAAATTTTAAAACAGCAAAATGCCGAAAACTTGAGTATCCAGATTTGTACAAAATATTTGTTCCAAAAAGTATATTTATTTTGCTAGAATTGCCATGAATAATAGCAAATTAAACTGACTGGAAGTACTCTAAATATAATTTACAGTGAAAACTTGACTATCCAGAATACACAGAAATCTCTCGTTCCTGCATCTTTCGTTTTTCTGCTTGTATTGCCCTGTTTTTCTGATCCCATCACAAATACTATTTTTATAATGCCCATTTAGATCGTTTTTGAGAATAGAGATTCCTACACCTATCATTCAAAAGTTTTACCATCATTTGAAAAAAAATTAAAGTTATTACATTTGGAGAAGAAAAGCAGTAACTCCTGATTGATAATCATGAAGAAGAAAATGAGAAGATGTGACAGTTTCTGTAAAATTCAGTAAATGTCACATTTGATGCTAATGCAGCACGAAGGAAAAGGGAGAAACTTGTGATAATGGTTAAAAAAAAATTTACAGAGGGTAAAACTGTGAAAATGATACTGATGAAGACAGTAAAATGGAACTTTAATAAGTGTTAATACTTGTACAAGGTTTCTGAAACAATGAGAAACTTTAAAATTAAAATTTCTGTAGATATATTTTAAATAAATAATTGTGTTTATTAATTTTTTGTCATCATTTGATGTTCTACTCTATATCAAAAGCTGACCAAAAAAGAAAGCTTTTTACTGTAGATTAAATATTTTTATATCAGAAGAATTGACTCCATATTGAACTAAAAAAAATTCTTCCTCTCCAAAAATTCTAGTTACTTTCTTTTTTGATATAAAAAAAATTTACTAGATATTTTTGATTGAGATTTTCCCAAAGTTCTAACTTGAAGAATTCTGGACAGTCCATTTTTTACTAAGAATGGGTGGGGGGAATTGATTTTACACCATATTTTTTTTTTTTTTGTAAAAAATGCTTTATAATAAAATTTTCTATAACTTCAGAAAATTCATTCAGTTGAGCTACCTGGTTTGTCCTTCTCCAGATAATTGTGCTTTTGCTGTTTTTTTTTTTTTTAAAATCTTATTACAAATATAAATGATTAATCTCACTTAACCTCTTATTTTTTTCATAAGTTACTTGTTTTTCTAACATGTTTCTTTATTCATTCCATTATTTTTATTAATTTACTATCATTTTTTGTTATTATTTTAAAAATGTATTTCTTTTTTAATAGAACGAATACCCCACAAGCCTATATTTCGTGATGGTTTTCCTGCAAACCAAACCGTTCATCTTGGAGAAAGAGCTAGATTTGAATGTTCTTTTATATCAGACCTGCAACCAAGGTTTCGGTAAGTTTTAATGATGAGAATAGGTTTTAATTGGATGTTTAGGATTGAATTAATTATAGCTATGTATCGCATTTTAGACTGCACTAACTTGATTATACGATATTACAATTAATGTGAAAACTGTTTAAACGAATTATGCGTTTCTAACATAGGAGCTACCAGCTTTCCCAGCTCTTAACTATATTTATTAATAGTTTAACAAACAACAAAAAAAGCTGTGAAAGACAGTAACTTTTTGGTCAATGTTTAGAAACGATGGATAGTCAAAAATGCTACGAATCCCCTTTTGTATGATCTCTCATCAATTAATGCCGCCTGACTAATTGCATGTAAAATGGTGCAAACCTACGTGTGGATCTGGAGATTCCTCAAACGTGTTCATTGAAGAGAGTGAGTTTTAAGAACCATCGAAAATTAAAAAGCTGTTGATGCTGTAAAACGTGATTGTGTTAGGATTTTTTTTTTTTAATTTTATTATGGGAGTATTTCAATTTTAACTTGCAAGTTATTTATTACTTCAAAATGCATTGAAATGATCAGATCTCTTACTGCTTGAAATTTGTTAATCTTTTTTTTTCCTAATAATTATTGTGTAGTTGTTAAATGTTTGAGCATTAATAAGTACTTATAATTTATTTACCAAATTTGAACACAGCGAGCGGAAAATAAGAGGAATAATCATGTGACTTAGGAAACGATTTTTATATCTTTCTGTACAATACATTTTGTAAGTTAATTAAATAAATTTTTTTCTTAAAACTGTCTAATAAAACACGGATACTAATAGTCGTTATTGCTTAAAATGATATTTACCTGTATCTCTTATTTAACTGTATTTTTATTTTAATTATAGGAATATTTAACTATCATATATTTTTTAACTAGTATTACGCTATGTATGAAAGTGAAAGAAGGGTAAACTATTATCGCAGCAGCCCATTGAGGGCCAAGGAGGTTAAAACTCTGCAATTTCGTGACCAATGGCATGATTATGGTAGTATGTTAAGTACTGCTCACAGGCAGCCTTTACTTCTCAGGCAAACTAATAATTACGCTCTGTAGATTAAACTTATTTCAGCTATTTTTGTTTTAAATATTTTTTTAATTGTGAATGAGAATTCAATAAAATTAATTGTGTTCATTCAAGGTATACAATAAAAATTATGAATAGTAAATAATTGTTTAAAATTCTAAAGTAGTATTAATTGTTAAATTCACGTTATTGATACATGGCCTCCTTTTACAATTGTAGCTGTACAATCGGTATAGCGTACAGACTGCCTTTGCTATCCAGACAAATTGGTAGTTAAACTATGTATTTTATTTTACACTATGTATCTTATCTATCAACTTATTTTTTTCGCTTGAGCTTTTTTTTTCTTAAATAGTAAATGCTATAGATAATAGAAATAGAAATTCTATAAAAGTAACTATATTTACTCAACCTAGGGAAATAAAATAATGAATAGTAAATAACTGTTTAAAATTCTAAAATCTAAAATTAATTTAAAATTCTAAAATCTATAATCTATAAAATCTATTAATAGCTAAATTCGCATTATTATTAAAAAACTTTTTTAACAAAAACATAACAATTCTAAGAGTGCGATCAGCATTACACACATATAGCCTCTATTTTCCAGAAAAGTTATAGTTACGTTATGTACATTAAACTTATTTTGTCATTTCAGTTAATTTCATTACTTTTTTCTTAAGTAGTAAATGATTTTACAACAAAAAGGTAACCATATTCACTCAAGGTGTGCATTTAAGTAACTATAGAATTCAGGTCTGTTTAAAATTCCTTTTGATGTTAAGAACAAACATTCATTCTTTATTTGGGTTGTGTGAACAGGAAGACCATAAAATACTTTCATGATGCTATTTTAATGCAAACTGAGTATAAATTTTTTTTTCTTAATGTCTTAGTTAATTTTTGTGAAAACTGTAATTTGCACTATAACCAATGTAAATACAAAATTGTCAATGGCATAATCCAAAAAACCATTACAGATATTCTAAGAGTTGAAACGTTAGTATTTATGATATTAAGCATGACATAACATTTAGTATAATGACAACAAAAAAAAATTTTTTTTAATATGTACCATTCTTAAAAATATTAATTGTTGTTTACAATGATAATAATCTTATGAAAATCAATCATAATTTTCTTACCTTATTAAATATGATGGTTAAACAATACTTATAGAAATAAATGCGATATTAAAATTTCGATATTTACAAGGAGCAGAGATGATTGTGCTACGGAAAAAAATCCGCGATCTGGAAGTTTCCGGAAATCTAAGGTCTAGAAGTTTCAAGAAATCATTGATCACATTTATGTCTAAAAATTCTTGTATATTTTATTTAGAAATATTAAAACTAGAATTCATACTTGGCATCTCTTATGTTTGTAAATATTTTTTCTTTTAGAATAATAAATGTAATTAGTTATAGAAGTAAACTTATACATAATTATTCATTTAAATTATGCTGTATATAATGTATTTAGAATTTCATGTTTTTAAAATATCAATGATTAAATTTATGAAGACATTAATTTTCTTAAATGCATCATTAATGATTTTAGTTGAGAAATTTTGTGGATATTTGAGTTCGGCTCAAAATCATCCCTGATAGAGAAATATGTTATCATTTACCTTCCAAAATCATTAAGCTTATATGTATATTATATATTTTTTTGTAATTAAATTCTAAATATTTTTTTTACAAAACTTATTTGTTCTTCTTAGCAGAGAAATTTCAAAATTAAAAAACATTCAAGGGTAAAGCGATGCCCTTTTTATCAGAAAAGTTTAAAAGAAGAGCAATGCAACTAAAAAAAGGAAACAAAATTTCTTAGAATCTCTACTTGCCCCACTCCCCACATGGAACTGTTGCTAGCCATTTAATTGATGCTGGGTGTGAGTAGCCTAGAACTCAGTGCAAGGCAATAGCCCTTAAGAATAATTTTTGATTTTATTAAAAAGAATAAATAGAATTAAATGAATTACCAATGGATAAAAAATTTGATTGATTAAATTCACCAGCAATTTACAAACAATTGTAGTAACTACAATTTAATACCCATTTTTTTACTCCAATTTACTAAATTTTCTAATATTTAATTAATTATGCATTTTACTTGCATGCATATTTGCTATTCTATCCTGTTTTAAATTATTATAAGCTTTTTTTGATTTTGAAAATTATTTTACTTTAGCTGGTTACGCCATTACAAAGTAAATGGATCCTTTGCTGACAGTTCCGAAATTCCGTATGTGGAACCTGTTCAAAGTACTGATCCCAATGTCACTGATCCTCATATACTTATATTAGATAATGTGACTTATGAAGATCAAGGATGGATTACTTGTTTAGCAGGAAATTCTATTGGGGTTTCTTATCGCAGTGCTTTTCTAACAGTTTTACCACGTAAGCATGTTTGCACTCTGAAAAATATAATTCATTTTAAGATGCTTAATATATTTACTTTATTTTATAAATATTTTTTTTATAGCTCCAGATGAAACAGTTGCTGAACAGAAGCCTAATCTTTTTGATTTTCGAAATCCCTTACTTGTTGCATTATCCGTAACCTTCTTCTTAATCCTACCTTTAATTATTATTGCCTTAGTGTGCATATGCAGACATCGATATCGAATGCGTGCTAAGGAAATGAAGCAAGTTATTGTGACAAAAAAAATAATTCTTGAGCATCGACAAGATGAAACTAATTCACTAATCCCATTTGTCAAAATTGATTACAATGTTGTAACAAAAACAGTTGGTTGCACAGATGTTCCAGAATTTGAACTGCCGGAAGATCCAATTTATGAATTTCCAAGAGAGAATATTATTTTAGGTAATTTACTTGGGGAAGGAGCTTTTGGACAGGTTCGCAAAGCTATAGCTCATGGCATAAACAAACCTGGAGAGCCAACTACTGTTGCTGTTAAGATGCTGAAACAAAATCATGTTGACAGTGAAATGGCTGTACTTGTCAAAGAGATGGAAGTCATGAAAAATATAGGGAAACATCTTAATATTGTTAGCCTCTTAGGATGCTGTACAAAAGGAGGTAAATTTTTACTTAATCAATCAAAATATGAACAAAAACCTAATATTCTAGCAATTTTTTTTTTTCAAATTCTTTTGCAAATTTTCATCTCGTGCATTTTAAGACAGGCAAGTAAAATTTACTCGTATATTTAGTGGCCTCTCACTTAAATACCAGTCTAAATGACCACTTAAGAAATTATATTTAATGTTTTGAAAGGGATATTTGAAAACTTACTACTTTACTTTCTGAATTTAAAATTGCCAGAACAATAATCTTCAATGGAAATGTTTTTTTTTCTAATAAGAATGTCCTTTTATTTTTTTTAGAAACTTTCAACCAGTTTTTTTAGCAGTCCCAGGTGGATGTATGAGCAAGTATAATCTTAAGGATTATGTTGGGAAGAAATAATTAGGTTTCAAAAATTATATGATTATATTTATGATTTTATCAAGAAAAATGAAGTAAAAAAATTGTTAAAAAGATCATCCATGTTAGAATAGAAATTTTTTAAAAATTCTTTTAAAAAATATTAGATTTTTTTAAGGCTAAAAAATTTATTTTAGTATTGAAAAATGATCTGGTAAAGCTTTTTTAAACCACTAGAATTTCCATTTAATTTTTATCATCATATCTTCTTTTGATTTTCTGTTTTAAAATTTAGCAAAGCTATAAAAACTAAATGCAGCAAAACATCAAGAAAAAAGTCTTCAACTTTTTCAAAGCACAATTGAGAAACAAAAATACTTTAGTTTATCAAAAACAGAATAAAATGTGTGGAGACAAAAGCAAACAAAATGAAAGTCAACATTAACATTAAAAAAAAAAAAAAAAAAAAAAAATAGCAGAATTAGAAGCGTCTATTTTGTGGTCACTTTTTAAGAATCAAAATAAAAAATTTTCCTTTCTTGAAAAGAAATCCATTTTTTAAAAAAAACTCTGATTTATTAAAAAAAGAAGTAGCAAAAAAAAATTATATTTCTTGCTGATTTTTCAATATTATTCTGTTTCTCACTATAACAGTTGTTAGATAGATAAGAGCAGTTAAAAGAAAAATAAACTTTGGTGAGAGTAGTAAACTATGAATATTAATGAAGCTGAATATTTAAAATTTTATGTTTCAAGCTTTGTTTACCGTTAAATTATAAAAGTTTTCACTAAGGGGGATTTATTCAATTTTGTTCCTGTTTTATATATTTTTTTTTAATAAATTGGATTATTCTATTTTTGGAATTTGTTGCTTTATTTTTACTGCTATTTTCATCTGATTATCTGGGCGGCTAATTCTTCACATCAAGAGGGGAAAAAAGGAGAGCGAAAAAAATTTGTCTTTATTATGTGAAAGCAAAAGTTCAAATTATCTTATATTTTTTACTATATATTCTATCATACTAAACATTCTTTAGTTAATTAAATGTCATTCAACCTATAAGAAAATGATGTATGAGATTTATCATCTATTTGCTATTTTCTTATTGAATAGCGTATGTTTTAATGTTTGTTTACCTCAAAGACCCCATTATCAAGAAAAAATCTATTTTCTAGACTTGCCAAAGTCCCTATGATTCTGGATATGGAACTTTCCTCTAGGTTTACATCATTTCAATTTCATTATTAAAATTATGACAAAATATTGTTGTTAATATGTACTTCATTTTTTTATGAAACTTATAACTAAGCTAATGCTAGTATTTACAATGAGTGCTCAAAATTTCATTGATAATTTAAAAAAATTTCTCAATTATGCTGTATACCCTCCAAGCATTGAGCCTCCTACGAAATTGTTGTGACACTAACCTCCTGTGCACTTATTTTTTTCATTGAATAACAAGCCATCAGCTTAATGTTTGAAAACGCTAAGGACAGAGGGTTAAGGAATTTAAGAAATTGCAAAAGGTGAAGGCTAAAAGAAACTGGAAAAGGAAATTTTTTTTGATTCTTGAATTTTTTTTGATTCTTTAATTTTTTTTTTTTAAAAAAAAGGTAAATGTTTAGTTATGAAATGCTGAAATGGTCTTCATCTAGTTAGAATAATTTTTGCTATCAATTTTTTATATAAATTCTAAGATGTTTTATGAAAAAAACATTTTTTTTAGGCCCTCTATATGTTTTGGTTGAGTATGCTTCAAAGGGATGTTTAAAAGATTATTTGCGTGCTCATCGCAATCCAGATGGATATCAAGAGCCAATTGGAATTAATGGTGAAACTCCTAAATCATTGACTTTAAAAAACCTTCTTTCATTCGCCTATCAGTCTGCAAGAGGCCTGGAATATTTAATTTCAAAGAACTGTATTCATCGGGACATAGCGGCCCGCAATGTTTTGCTTACTGAAGATGGCATTATAAAGATTGCTGATTTTGGACTGGCAAGAGACATTCAAAACAATGACTACTACAGGAAGACAACAAGTGGTATTTTGCCCATAAAGTGGATGTCGCCTGAATCCTTATTAAATAGAATTTTCAGTCCAGAAAGTGATGTGTAAGTTTGAGTATCTATGCCTCCTTTTTAACTAATTAGAAATAAATTAATTAGATATTAACTAATTAAAAATAAACTAATTTAAATTCATTGCTATTGCTGTTTCTTCTTTTCCTAAAAATTGTTTTTTAATATTTTTTTCCAAGTGTTCTATTAAGGAAAAGTAAGTTAGTGTATTTTTCTGCTCTAATATTCCAAGAAAAATTTATCTTAATATGTTTTAACGTCTCTCACACTATTTATATTTTTAATTTTCCAGATGGAGCTATGGTGTACTTATTTGGGAGATATTTTCTCTTGGAGCTTCACCCTATCCAACAATTCCATATGAAAAAATGTTCCAGAAATTGAGAAATGGCCACAGAATGGCTAAGCCAGATCAATGTCCTTCTTCTGTTTATGGTATAATGCTTGATTGTTGGAACTATGAACCAAAAGCAAGGCCGAATTTTCAAACTATTGCAAAGAAATTGGATAGAATTTTATTAGATTCACTGGAGGAAGCAAATCAGGTTTATTGTTATTATTATTCATTTTTTGTAAATTATTTTTCTTTCTTTTTAAATGACATATCCTGATTGTAAAATAGTCTTATCTGAACTAATATGCAAATCACACTTCTATGCGAACGCTAATATGTTCTGATGTGTACTCACTAGATCTGAAACCGGTAAAAAGTTGAAACATTTCAGAGGAGAATTTAAGCCAAATTATTTTTCTTCATACTAAGAATCAGGCATATTGTTTTTAAATTTGATATTCTTGAAATTTTTCTTGTTTTCATTTTCTATATTATTTGTCTTTTAAAATATGAATGAATAAGAAATAAAGTTTTTATAAAAGATGCTTGATTTTAGTGGTGTATCCAGTTTTTAATTATGAGAATTAGCCAGATTTTTAACTATCATTTCCTTGTAAAATTTAAGGTATGTTTTGCATGTATATCTAATATACTAAAAAAGTGCACCAATTAAATTTTGTGTACTTCTCAGAAAGTGCATTTCTTATGATGCAACTAAAAGTAAATGAATGTAAAGAATTCAAGTAATATAATATTTTAGTTACTTTACATTATCTTTTTTATTAATCAAATTTATTTATTACACTAAATCAAATGTTATCAGTATTATATAATTATCTGATGCAAAATATCATAAAAATGAAGTTTTCTTTCACGCACTGATATCCATAAATTAAAAATTTCACCTCATTAACTGTTATGAAAACTGCATTTCTCCTAATTGTAAAACACCTAAAAGATATTTATGCTCACAAAATTTATAACAAATGTGATAAACAAGCAAAGTTAAATTCTTTGATTCCTTTTAGAATAACAGTTATTTAGAAAATGTTCAAAATATGACATTATCAAGCCTTATTGTGAAGAAATATTTATATACTTTTTAATGCTGATACTTATCACACCTCTATATAAAAAGAGAATTACAGTTTAATTATCATTTCTGGAAAAATAATTTTGAAATTGTTGTTATCCAGAAATGAAACAATCCTTAAACTTTCTATGCTTGCCATAGTTGCTACATATGTATTTTGTGCTGCTAAAAATGACATTAATTCTTTATAAAGCTTTAATTCTGATATTTCAAAATAGTTAAACAGTTTTATTATACAAATATATTCTTATTTTGCAGGGGAAAAAAATTGTTTTTTCTTACACAAAATTAATTTTCTGAAATCTTAAAAAAACTTATGTAGACTTAAATAAACTTCAAAATAAACGAGTAAATGATAAAATATGATAGCATTTATAACAGCTCACAGTGAACACAGAAAATAAAATTTGTTTAAAATGTTCTAAAGCCTACATTTTAACAATTACTATTTTCTTGCATCCAATTTTCCTTTTATTTCAGTCTTTTTTCTTAAATGTAAATTTTGCTTTATTTTTAATGACCCATTATTCTTAACAGTGTATAAGAGTTTACATTTTTCTCACTGGCTGCCTTTAAAGAAGTTATTGTTCGCAATGAATGTAACAAGTTCAATGGCTGTTTTGATACATACATAGAAAATGTTTCCATGAAAGATTTAAAATTGGCTTAGAAATAGAAAATTCTCAGATTTTATCATTTCATATAGAATCGATAAATTTATATCCTGATTTTTAAATTCTCATGGAAATAGTTTTAGTGTATATGTTGCAGATAGTACATGTAATGAATTCTACTTTGCTGTAGACACATTGTGGAAAAACTAAAAGTTTAAAGAATTTACACCACTATATTTATTTTGTAAGGATAACTGTCCAATCAAAGCATAGTTAACCAACTAAATGTGCTGTAAAATGATATACTGTAAAATCTTCTGTAGGAGATCTCTAAATAAGGGATACCTTCTTTTTCAGGGATAATTGTGTTGGTCCAGTTCCCTTTATATAAGGGCCTTAATGAATTTTCCTCTTAATAAGGGAAAATCTACTTAAAGAACTTGGAAACATATTTTCAAAATGTAAGATAGAGGTAGATAAACAAAAATAAATATTGAAATACTCTTTTTTATCCAAGTGAAGAAAGGATTGACCTTCTTTTATACGTGATTGAAGTTTAAAAAAATAAGAAAGAAGAGCATAAATAATGCCACGTGAACAGAAATATTATAGTTTCAGTTCTATGATAAGGAACTGTCCTCAGTTTTGAAACAGAGAAATTCAGAAAAAAATTAAAAAACTACAACAAAGATCAAAGAGTGAGAGACTGATAAGGAACTTGTTTGTAGGAGATAATCTAATGAAAGCAATGAGGTAAAACACAGATTTGGTAAGGTTAGAGTGAGAATACCTGGGGTAGCAAATTTAAAGCAGAATAGATTTTTAAATATTTAGAAAGAATCTTCCATTGTCTGTATGTCTATTCCTCCCTTTTGATGATTACTACTATTAAAGAAAATTATATAGTATTAGAAAAAAAGCATGTCATGTTTCAATAAAAAAAATATTTACATTTTAAGAATTTTTGGGTATAGAGGAGGGAATCGAGCTATGTATATTTAGTGGTAAATAAAGTGTTAAAATATTTTTAAATTTCTCTCTCTTTTCGCAACAGTTAATATATAATTTATTTTCCATAGTGATAAAAAATTGATGCATTCCTCTCTCCCTTTTTTGGCTTTACTTTTAAAAAAAAATAATAATGATTGCTCTTAACATTTATTAAATGCAAACTTTTCTATCTCTCATACTAAGATACTGCAAAATCATTTAAGTATGTATTTTCAGTGATAAAGCCTTTCTGTTTTTAACAGAATACGAATACAAATAAAGATAAAAAAAAGCCATATTTATAATATTTTGGAACAAATTAAGAAATAAAATAATTCAGTTTAATAAAAAAAAAAACAGAACTATTAAATCCCTTAAGCATGTTCAATAGTGTCAGGTTATTCAAGTGAGGCAGCTGGGGTTTTTTTTGGGTCTATATACCTTTACTTTTTGCTGTCTTGATCTTTTTTATTCATCACACTAAATTATCAAAGCAGTTTGTATGAGTTTCATGAGCTATATTTAAACAATAATCTAGACATTATATTTGCTAGTTTTTAACCTTAATGTATATTTATACATTCCTTTTCTTAGTAACAAATTCATGCATAATAAATTAACATAAGCTGTATTTTCAGGTTTATTTGGAGTTGGATTTTCCTGTCTTATCTACGCCTGAAAACAGTACCTCAGGAGATGTACACTGAAATTATTTTGTATGACAGAAAATGTTTTCTGTACTTCTTCTTGTACGTAGAAAATGTTTTCTGTACTTTGATTTATTCAAGACCTACTTGAGTTTATATTTAGGTCTTGATTTAACTTATTTGAAGATTTGTTTAAACAGTCAAATCATTTGTCCTGTGCTTGGTTGTAATTACTCTAGAAAAAAAATTCATCATGTTTGTAGGTTCATCAGTTGGTTATAGTGATTATTTTTATAAGAGATTCAACATTATGAAATGTAATATTAGAAAACAGTTATGTGTTGAGCTCCGACAAATGTTTTGTATGAAAGATGATGATTTCAGTGATGGCCGTCCAACATTTTTTGTAAATTCAGATATTTTTCTGATATTAAAAGATATTCACATCTTTCTATCAGCTTTATGCAATTTTTAAAGCATTGTTCTTAGTCTATTGACAAACAGAGGATATATCAGGGTTACTATTTTGACAAATTCCATTTTTTTTTTAAATAAATTTAAATGGTTAAGAATTTTAGGAATAGTTTTGATCTAATCAAAAATAAACTTTTCCTATGCTATAAGTTAAATTTTGTAAAATATCTAGAAATGTTTTGTATACCAGCTCAAAGTATGTAATTAATACAGTTTAAAAAAATTCAAGGGCACTATATTAAAATGAAAGTGTTCATAAAACTTTTTTTTATCTGTTTAGTTTTAAAAAAATTATAATGTTTAGCAACTTTTAAATTTCAGGAGAAAAGTTGGATTTTTATTTTTGCAATATATTGACAAGATAGCTCATGATTAATTTCTGTAGTCAAAATGAAGTAAAGATTCCATGTAATAGACATGTTTTTAAATGTCTAGTGACTCTTATAATTGCTAGTTTTGTTGAATATTTTGCAACTTTTTGTCAGGAATCATCACATTGTTTTAACCTTTACATTTTTTATTTTGTTTAAAACTAGGTGTTTTAATTTTTCTTTTAATTTAACAATTTATTTTACTTTTTTATGTATATAAAAAGATTCATAATGTTTGAAAAAGTTTTCTAGTAATGAAGTAGTTTAAAGTTGCATAAGGCTGATAGTTCTTTTTTTGGGTAAAATAATTGAACATTAAATGTTTTTTTTTTTTTTTTCCATATTTGTAGTGAATGTAACAGAAGGACTGTCGATTGTAAAAATATTTTATTAAATGTTGTAGATATAGCATGATTTTTAGAGCAATTAATAAATTTTTGTTTTGTTAATATATGTATAGTATTTGTAACAATTTCATTTACTTGTTTGATCCAGTGAAGTATATTAAACCTTTAAATGCATTTAAGTTGTTGTAAATATTTTCTTTTACCTTTTTTTTTTAAACTGATTGCTGTACCCAGTTAAATTTTTTACTTGTTCCAATTTAAACTAATTGGAATTCAATAATTAAAAGAGATTGAGAAGTTCTGTTTTCTTATATCATTTGTAAAATACCATAAACTGTCATTTATCCTTACTACAAATAATAAATACTTCAGTGCCTTTGCATTATGATGTTCAAAAGAATGCTAGAATTGAGATCACTCATGAATATTTTTAAAAAAATTATATCTGATTCATCAAAAAAATTAACTTTTATAATTAATTAGTTAACTTTTGTACTTTTTTGCATCTTAAATTGGGGTTTTAGGATATTAATACTGATTTGCCACCAGTAATGAAGTTATGGTACTTTTCTGGTTGCGGCAAAAGTTTTTTTGGAATTTGTGAAATATCTACTTACTTTAATGAGAACCACTAAGTTTCTACTTTAGAATCTTCTTATATTATTTTTAAAAAATCTACTAAAAGAATTTACTGTATTTTTAGTTTAAAATGTACCATAAAAATGTATTACATAATGTATGTAATTTTATGGCTGTTGAAAACATTAACACTGCAAGGACTCCTATAGAATATTTAGGAACCGGTTTTAAAAATTGTTAGAACTCTCATATTAAAAATGTAAAGTGAAAATAATTTACTTCACAACAGCTCCGATCAAACTTATACTCCTTAGAAATGTGAGGTAACTCTATTTTACATCATCAAACATGTCTTGCCTCAGTTCCTATGTTTCAACTTTTTTTTTCTTTGAATTTTCCATGATGTTTAATTATGTTAAAATTGTAATTTCTATATTTGCTTCATATATAAATCTGCTTATTTTACTTACTTTTAATACTAACCCTTTGAGTATTAGTCTCGGGTTTCTCCAAAATTTCAGCTGCAAGCTTTTCTGCATCAAAAACTGGTTTTTTATGCTATTAAATGGAAAAGGTGCAGTAAGAAAATTTCTGTACAATTTTATTTAGGAGCTGAATACTTGAAAGGTTAAGTACAAAAATTCAAACAATAACACTTCCCAGGAACTTTACTGTTAGTTCAGCCTGAATAATGCAGCAGAAGATGTTATAGAAACCAGTTAAACTTTCTAAGCATTTTTCATTAAACTGCTTCTTTTTGTCCAATATTGTAAATGTTTAAATCTTAATTCAATGAAAAAAATTCTATCACTTTGTATTGAATGATATTTCTTGTTAATGTTAGACAGCCTGTATTGATGAAGAATGTATACATACCATATCATTAAATTATATCCATATAATATATTCTGTAACTTAGACACATCTCTTTCTCATTCTTATTTACTGCTGCCAAAGTTAAATTTTTTAACTTTATGTGTTATGTGTATAAAAAAATTTCATACTTCAGGGTGCCAATTTTAGGTTATTAATTCTTTGTTTGATTAATATTTAATCAAATTTTGAACAAACAAGAAAAAAGAAACAAATTTCTTTATAATCCTTAATTTATAAAAAAATTATATAACAATGATAATAAACAATTATAATTACACGTGCTTCAATTTTAATTCAGTAATTTAATATTCCAAGTTATATAATTTAATTTTATTTATATTTAGTATCACTCACTGTTATATTTTCACTATTATTCTCAATAAATTTATTGCTATTAGAATATCTGTAATACCAATAATTAAACCTGAAAAAGTATACGATTGTTGTGCCTATTGTTATAAATTCTGTAGTTATACTGAAATTCTGTTAATATTCTGTAGTTATACTCATTTAAGAGACAAGAAAAGTGAGTTCGAAGAAATTTGAAATCTCAATTTTTATTATATCATTAAAAAACTTAAAATTTTCTCATTTTATTTTCAGTTTCATTGTTCAAAAAATTACTACGTATTGCCATTTACCAGCATAAATTTTATGTTCTGATGAATTAGTAAACAAATTTTTTAATCATTAAAAAGAAAATTTTTCTTCTTCTAATTTATCTTTTCATTTTATAATAACTTGGTTTAGTTTACAAATTTGAAAATTATATTCACAATTTGTTTTTCATTTGTTTAATTTCAAAGGAAACTTATCCTTTTTAGCAAGAAGCAATTTTCTTGTCATTCTTTTTTTAATGTTTTGCTCCACCAATTTAAAGTTCTGTTAAATTTGAGAACTAGTTATGTTATAAAAATTATTTTTCCTTTACTATAAAAATAAAAAGATTTTTCTTTTTTTTCTGTGTTGTTTTGTAGCCATTTTAAGCAATATTGACATTTTACTACCAACGACTTATTTTGCTTCCAAACTCATTCACTTATCTTTCTTATTTAATCATGGATAATCCTTGGAAATAATTTTATTTTGTTTCTATTTATTTTATATTTATTTTTGCTACTAAATAATGAAGGATAAGGGATAGAGAGCCAAAAAGTGGTGAGTCCTAGCAAAATGATTTTATTTTTCAGTTATTCAGTTCAGTAAATCTATAAAATGGACAGAACTATATTTCGTATGTCCAGGTTCTAGTCAATTTTCTTGTTATGTTATCTATAATAAGGTGAAAAATTTAAATACCTCCGTAAAGTTCGGTTCTTCATTACTAAAGTAGTGAAGCAGAAGGGGATCCCAATTAGGCTAAGTCTGGCCCTGGACTCTAAACAATCCTATATATCTCGGATTCGGTTGAGCCGAGATTAAAATTCCTCAGGCTCGGACCACAAAAGCGTAATTGAACTCGAGGACTGATTTATGGGTCGTTAACTACTTTGTCTTTAAATTTGCAAGGGTCACCAAATACAAATTTGTCTTTTACTTTCTCATTTTGTCAACTCTTTCATATAAGTATTTTAAAATGTGAAACATTTAATGTGAATTCCTTTCATTTCATAAAATTATTACTTAAACTTGATAAATAGTAAAATAATAAACCTTACAAATGATTTTTCAGAATGATCTGCTAGGTACTTCATATGAATATCTTGTTTCCCACATAATTTTTTATCATTCTCACCAACAACTCTATGGAATAAATTTTAGTACTTTTTCATAGTTTAGCTCAATTTAATTTTGAGTTTCTATACGACGTACTTCTTGATAAAAGTTTACGATTTGTTGTTGTCGATAAAAGATTATACGTCGCTAATAGCCCATTGTACAGCTCTAGTAACGTAAATGAAGGTTTACAGTTTGTTGTGTTCTAAAAAATTATCCTTTGATATCGTGATTAAAAACCATCAACCGAAACTTTTAAACTCTTTTAAGGTTCCCCAAGTGGTTTTATTCATAGGGGAGCGAGATCTCCTCTATATTGTTGCAGTAAGAATCTATAGGTTACTGCATCAGATACAGTAAGTTGATGCTAAATCGCAATGACTCGGGGGACAGAGCTTTCGCCTTCCAATGAGGTGAGCCGAGTTCGAATCCCGGCAATGGTTGGTCGATACGAATTCCGCATCCGGCTTGCACCAACCACAGTTCTGACGTGAAATATCCCCAGTGGTAGACGGATCATGTGTTAAGAGTCCCCTTGCCGTCAGGCTAACCGTGGGCGGTTCTCGTGGTCTTCCTCTCAATGTAACACAAATGCGGGTTAGCTACATCAAAATGTCCTCCACGAAGGCAAATTTCTCATAAAACTTAATCCAGGAGTTCCCTTGTCTTCTGGATTGGGTTCAAAATTACAAGGCTACGTAGTTGAACATTAGTAGT
The DNA here is from genome assembly GCF_982258835.1 of Parasteatoda tepidariorum. Taxonomy (NCBI): domain Eukaryota; kingdom Metazoa; phylum Arthropoda; class Arachnida; order Araneae; family Theridiidae; genus Parasteatoda; species Parasteatoda tepidariorum. The sequence continues at coordinate 66,928,896 of NC_141765.1, forward strand.
CGTAAACCCAAAATTTGGGTCGGCTGTTCAACGACGGTTATAATATAAAAGGTAAGTAAGTTGATACTCTTTTCATTAAGAGCTTAATGAAAGATACTCTTTTCATTAAGTGCTCAAATCTAAAAATTTCATGCTACACAAAAACGATTAAAAGCTCTAGGCTCTTTAGCTAAGTCAAGGCATAAACCTAAGAGCTGCTCTGAAGTTATTTGGGAATTCAGACATTTGGAAACCTTAGTCATCAGTTAAGTTCTTTATTGTTATTGGCTGAGGTATAAACTAATCGCTATCGGGATTCTTAAGAAATATAAAAGCACTGAACTTCAGAGAAACTATCAGCAATTACAGGGGCCTCCTTTACCGAGCGATATCGCACACCAAGCCCTCTGTAGCGGGTTCAAATCCCGCCGTAACCCTGAATGTTATTTCTTGTCTTTCTCTGCATTGTACTATCTGTCTTTCTATTTGACAAAGGCTTATAAACCGTACTGATGTAATTAAGCACACGAACCAGCGTGTATGTGTACTAATAAATAAATCAACAATTGCATAGGGGCCTCCCTGGCTGAGAGGTATCGCCCACCAAACGCTGTGCAAAGCGTGGAGGTAGCGGGTTCGAATCCCACTGTTACCCTGGATGTATCTTCGTGCTGTCTTTCTCTGTATTGTGCTATCTGTCCTATTTGACAAAGGTTTATAAGCCTAAATTGAGCACAGAAGCCTGCAAATGTATGTGATTCCAATAAACAATTACATAAGTTTAGTGCGACATTCTACAAAAGCTCAAAAGACTGACCCAGCTGGATTTAATTATCTATCGAAAAAAGAGAACTGATTATAGACATGAAAGATTATAATTCAATGCCTGCCAACATCTCCTGATTTATCGGGAGATTTTTGTTACATATTTAGAATGGTAATAAATTTTATGTTTTATTATTGATTTTGTAAATTCAATACAGATTAATTTTATTCTTCGCTATAAACAAGCAACTTAGATTTTTATAAAAGACCTGATAACCATGCAGTGAAATGCTTAAGTGCGGCAAAAATGAACTTATTAATTCCCGTAGTGAACTGATCGTAAAGACACGATTTCCTGTAGGCACCACTGGTTGCGGTCAGTTAAGCGGGTGGGGAATTTCTTTGATCAGCCTGCGTAGGGACCGAGGAGGCGCGGTATCGGTCCTCGTTAAACTGTTCTACAGCAAAGTGCTCGACTTCGCACGCAGGTCGTCGGGTTACCAAAGCAGGAGGGCCATCCCTCTGCAGAGGATCAAAATTATGATAACATGTCTTCGGATCATCCTTAGGGATGTTTCCCAGACAGTCGCCGATAGCCCTTTGTGCAGCTCTAGTGCGACGGAAATAAGATACCTTCTTAAACTCATTAAGTTAACCAAAAATTATTTTTAGCTACCACTTTAAATATTGTGGAAAGCTGTTACTTCCGACTTTGTAATCCTATAACTTCTCCTCTCGGACGGAATCCTGCCAAAATTCTAGGAGTGATTCTCTCGCCTCTATTTTAATTCATGGATACTCTCAGCGAAGAAATATATCAAGGGATAATTTGAATGTACCATCCATCGTTTTATACCTAACTTATCCCCCTGTCCCCGATTGCATAATGACTTTCAATTCATAGTCTGCCACTACATCTGCTTCCTCTCTTACACAGGCCTTCTCGATATTTTGTCTTACTGACAATATTTTCATCATCCACAGTCATTGACATTTCTGAAAGACTGGCGCGTCCCCTTGGCGGACAAGTAGTACAGTACAGTAACTTAACTCAAGTATATGAGAGATCATTAGCTTTCAATGGTTCCGGTTGCTGAGTAGATTGTTTATGAATAGTTATCTTTTAAAAAATTAATTTTGGGGATATGGAAAACCCAAAGATGTTCAAGAAATACGAGTCACTAATAATTCTGATAGATTGATTCCGTGCCGGTAACAGTGGCAGATCGATTTCTGCCGCTAACACTGTCTAGATTACGATTTCCGAACGCTCAATGAGGCCTCAAAGATTGTTCCGCACTATAAACCGCCGGTCTGAAGTTCAGTAAGTAAAAACATTCAAAATGTCAAGTATTTAAATTTCTAATACTAAAGTTAATTGTAAGCGCTTTTTGTGAATAATTTTTTTTTAAGATTTTATATTTACTAAGAGCTTTATTATGGATGGTGTTTTCAATCGAAATGTAAACAATAACAATCTCGAGCTCGGGACCTACTCTAGTTCCGGTTAAAAAGTTTGTAGCTGCTTACTACATGTTATTCTGATAGGCGATGTTTTCAAACGTATAATTTTGTTGTCAATAAAAGAAATAAACTAGATAATTTCTGAGCTCAAATCTGCCGTATTTCATAAGATATTAATGTTATTATGTAATTCTGGGGACTTTGGAGTGGAAATTTGTTTTAGTTATTTTGTTATTTATTATTAAAAAAGGTGACATGGTTGCTAGATTTTGAATAACTCGCTTTTTTGGCAGACTTGATTTGGCCTCCTTCCATTTGTTTATTACTGTTTGTTCGTGTTGCAAGCTGTGCACCATCTTACGTTAGTGTTAACACTTTTAGTATTGTAAACAGTATTGTTAGCATTGTAAACATAAGTAATAAGTAAACAAATGCTTTGTTTGCAAGAATCTCAAAACACAATGATGCCAAATGGCTTTAAAATACAACTGAAACAGTAACCCGGAAATTTAGGCAGTCCCGAGCTTGCAGCGCTCCCTAGTGTAGAAAACACCATCCATTTATAACTTGATTTTAAATTTAGCAAGCTCAATGTGAAGTGAGATTTTGTTACTGTAATTTATTCAAAACAGGAAACTTTACATTGAATATACAAAAGAAAATATTTTAACTTTGTTTTGCTCAAAACTGAATATTTGCCTTTAGATTGATTATGAGATTAATACCTTTTCAAAGATCAAACAGTCTTGGAATTGGAATTTTTTATTTATTCAAATATAAAAGTATTTATACAGGGTGTCTCAGTTAAGCGTTTCAGAACTTCTAAGAGGGGTAGGGGGCATCCTGGCGACTCGAAATCATATAGCAATGTGGGGTCGGAAATGCTTTCCTGAAGCGGTGCACCATACACAGAAGCACCATAAAGAAAAGAGACCATAAGTGAAAAATCGCTATAATAATACGTTGAAAAAACTTATATGGCCTCCTCGGTCACCCGACCTCATGTCTTGATTTCTGGAGTCATATGAAAACGCTGGTTTATGACACCCCTGTTAATAATGCTGGTTTCAAGAATCGCAGTAGCTGCCTGCGTGATATGCCTGGAGTATTGCAGAATGTTCGAATGTCCATGCGCCAGAGATGTGAGGTGTACATTGTAGCCTTTGTCAGAAACTTTGAACACTTACTTTGGCCCATGTACCATATAATTTTTTCAATGTATTATTATAGCGATTTTTCACTTACAGTCTCTTTTCTTTATGGTGCTTCTGTGTACGTGACCGCTACAGGAAAGCATTTCCGACCCCCCATTGCTATATGATTTCGAGTCGTTAAGATGCCCCCTACCCCTCTTAGAAGTTCTGAAACGCTTAACTGAGACACCCTGTATATCTTTTCATTTAAGAAAGCATATTTAAAATAAAAATAAATAATAATAATTTAAATTTTACTTTATTTTATTAAATTGGAACTAAAAAATAATCATGACATTTTGGAAAATATTTGAAAAATCATTGTTTTTCTTAATTTTTTTAAATTTATTTTCAAGAAATCCATTATAAGGGGACCCCTAATCATTGATTCATTATCTTTAAGTATAACTGATATTTTTATTTATTAAATGCATAAAAACAAAAATGAAGGCACTTTGGTTTCCAGTATACTAACTTAGATTAAAAACAAAACATGTTGGATGAAGACACATATTTTGTGTGAAGTACAGTAACTCCAAAGGGGTTGAACAAAATAATGGAAATACTTCTATACTTAATTATTTTCTCGCATTTTTTACGAAATATTTAGAGTATTTCAAGTCTTTAGAAGTATGCGATTTCGTAGACAAATCAATAAAGTTTAAAGCTTTTAGAGGTTTGAGGGACCAACAATAAATTACATACGAAAAGGATTGTTTTTGGACACCCTATGCCAAAAATATAGCGATAAGCTTGTTATTTATATCAGTTTGGCTATCATATGCAATAAATGCACATAATTTCATAAACCTGGTTTAAATATTTATGGAAATTTCTATAAAAAAAACTAATTTTTTTACCTTACTTTTTCTTACTATAACTGCAGAAATATTCAATAAAACTAAACAAAATTTTTAGTAATTTTTATTTTATAAAAATGCCAATTTATAATTTTAAAAAATTTGTTACAAATTGCTTAAGATTTGAGTATTTAAAGTAATCCTTTCATATTGCGGATGCGCGGAAATCATTTACAAAATGTTTTGTTGAGAATCTTATGTGATAACTTATGAAAAAAGTTTGATTTGAATGTCTTGAAAATATAAAAAGTTTCTTGCAAATTTCCATGCAGCTTTCGTACTTTTTTATAGAAAGCTCTAAAGGATAAGGAGTTTTTTACAAATACCATTTTTCACACCAGACATAATTTTAAAATATAAAAAAAAATTTATCCGGAGAACGAGATGTAATGGTAATAGGAAATAAAACATGAATGAATAAGGTGAGGTCCTATGGAACACCGATGTCACTTTAATAAATCCTTGTTTATTAGTACTTAAATTAAATTCGTGGAAAACCACATATCATTCAAAGTTCTCTTTCCAAACTAACAAACTACTTAGAAAATTGCTAGAAACTGTATAAATTTATGATATTTAAATCAGATTTTTTTTAAAGGTACCAAATACAATTCAAAACAAAATTATGAAAAATTTTTTTAATAAGTTGTCAGCGCATGCGCAGTATGAAAGGATTACCTGAAATGCTCATATCTTGCGCAATTTTCAACGATTTTTTTTAAAATTGTAATATATTTTATTATTAATTAAAAATTACTCTAAAAATTTTGTATAATTTTATTGAATATTTTTGCAGTTATAGTAAGAAAACTTAGGTTTAAAAAAATTACGTTTTTTTTTAAAAAAATATTTAAAACTGTTCATATCTTCATGAAGATTTAAGCAAGGTCGAAGAAATTTTGTGCAGTTATTGCATATGATAATCAACGTAATTGGCACAACACACGTACTTATCGCTATTTTTTTTGGCATAAGGCAAAAACATTTTATTTTTCGTTCGTAATTTATTGCCGTTCAATCAAACCTCTAAAAGCTTTTAACTTTATTGATATGCATGAGAAATCGCGTGGCCTAAGCATATCAAACACTTCTCTTCCCAAATATTTGAAATATTTCTTCAGAAATGTGCAAAAAATAAGTAAATATGCAAGTGTTTCCATCATTTTGTCTAATCCCGACCCTGGAAAAACACACACAGATCTGTAAATCTTCACCAACATCGAATGATAATGAGTAGGAATGTCGTCAAAATAGAATTTTTTCTCAATACATGATTAACTGTAAAAAAAATGAAAAATAATTCAATTCTTTCTACTAAAGACATCGAATAACAAATTATAAATATCTCTTATTTCAAACAAATAGAATGCAGTTTCATCTTTCATTATATGAAAATTTAAGAACGTAAAAAAAAAAAAAAATTAAAAAAAAAAAGCGGTTTTCGTTAATATTTAGAGGTTGCTGCTTAATGCTGTTTATTTTTTAAATTTAAATAATTCTCTAAATCCACCATGAAGACAATTAAAAATTTTCTAAATTATGTTAAGTTTTAGAGAAAACAATTTATAGTGCATTGTCTATATAATTGTTTTTATAAATAAAATATTTTTAATAATGTATTTTATTTTATAACCGTCGTTGAACAGCCTACACAATTTTTGTGTTTACCACTACTAACGTTTAACGCTGTAGCCTTGTAATTTTGAATCCAATCCAGAAGACAAGGGAACACCTGGATCAAGTATTGGGAGCTATTTGCCTTCGTGGAGGACTTTTTGAGGGAACTAACCCGCATTTGCGTTACATGGAGAGGAAGACCACGAGAATCTCCCACGGTTAGCCTGACGCCAAGGGGACTTTAACCCATGATCCGTCTACCACTGAGGATATTTCAGCTCAGCACTGTGGTCAGTGCAAGCCGTATGCGGAAGGGACCGACCAGTCATCGCTGGGATTCGAACCCGGTACACCTCATTGCAAAGCGAACGCTCCCTGGGACATCGCGGCGCTTTTAATAATTTAATAAAAATACTCACTTGTAATAAAAATACTCACTTATAAATAAGAAAAAATGGAAATTGCATAAAATGAAAAAGAAAAAAAAATATGTAGAGTGTTCGGTTTAGGCCGCACTTTGTATTTTTTAGAATTCTTATGAAAAATGAGAAAAAAATATACACATGGGGGTCGCAAAATAATATTTGAGAGAAAAAACAAAACTGTAACGAAATATGACAAGTCACAGCGGAGGATGGTAGATTTAATGAACATCAAAACAGGGTTAATTGTATGTTGAAACATGAAGATGTTTCGAATAATTCTTTTTCAAACTTTTCTGTATCCTCCCATAATCAAACCTGTCTTGTTTGTTACTTTCTACTTTCTGCACTGGGATTTGTTAGATTGTTTTGATAGAATTTTTTTTTTTTTATCGTCGGTTAAATGTTGATTTGCGATCCTCAATGTGCATACTTTTATTTCATTTTTAATAAATATTTTAAAAATACGTATGAAGAGTTGTTTCTATCGAACACTCTACATACAATGGTAAGTCCCATGCGAAAAATACATGTCAGATCGAAAAAAATAAAATGATTTTTTTGGTATTTTTTAGAGAAAATTTAATTACACCAAATTCAACCTTCACTCCCTAGAGCTGGAGTGACTTCTAGTGGGCAGGGCCTAGTTTTGGTAAGGGGTTGAGTCATTAGATAGGAGTCTAAAACTATCTATTTTTTTTCTATCTGACATGTATTTCAAGATATCGCTATTTTAAACGAACATCTTTATTTTGCTATTACAACGCCATCTATAAAACTCAAAATGTGTAGCGAATATATTTAGGAGGGCCATAACTCGGATCACTATTTTCATAGTCAAGAATCCAAATCCGTTTAAGAAACGTATGTGTATTCAGAAAAAAATCGTGTATTTTCAGTTTGTTTTTATTTATGAGTAATGATTCAGGCACTACAATGTTTTAAAGATTTTAAACAACTAATTCCATCATAGTAAAATTAATATCACTGATTTATTTTCATATTTCATTTCTTAAAATAGTTTAAAAAAAGTTTCAACTAAAGCTTTTAAACGAAAGTTTCAACAGGATTTTAAAGTTTCAACCAGAGACAGAGAAACCCTGCTGTTCTATCTTATTTCCAACTTCCTCAAATTAATAAAATTTTTTAAGTTTTTTAAAAACAAAAAAGCAAATTTTAGAAGTTTGGAGCTATGAACAATTCTTTTTAACAAAACAAATTTTTCCGGTGACGATGTATAAACTTTTTTACAAAGTAAGATGCTTTAAACACCCACTCAATATTTTCCTCTAGGGCAGGGTTTCTTAACCTGTGGTCCATGGACCCTTTAGGGGTCCATGGGTCAAATTTTGGGGGTCCGCCGACTACTCCTAATTTTTAAAATGTTTAGAAGCCTTCTCATTGCTTGTAAAGTGAGCTGTGGCAGCTAGAATTCCGTTTGCTACAGTGTATCTTTGCGAAGGAGGATTTTCCACGCTTGTGACAATAAAAACAAAACATCAAAATCGATTGAATGTTGAACATGATATGCGCATTGCTTTGTTGCAAACCTTTCCTCAATTCAATTTATTAATTAAGGAAAAGCAGCAACAACCTTCACATTAAAAATATTTATTTTTAACATTTTGTATACTATTAAAATAATAAAATTATATGTCTACTAATAATTGATGTTTTTTGCAATTATTTTTTTCACTGGGGGGTGGTTCGTGACTTCTTAAAATTTTTAAAAGGGGTCCATTCTACCAAAAAGGTTAAGAAACACTGCTCTAGGGTCACGTATAGTGCGAAAAAGGAGTACTCTGAATAACTTTTGATCTAATGATGGGATTTTCACGTATTAACTCCTTAATAGTTAGAGATTCGATCCTAAAATATGCTAATTAATTATAGTGTAGACCAGGGATGGGCAAACTTTTCTGGTCGAGGGCCAAAAATCGAAGAAAAAAATTTTTGGTGGGCTAAATAAAAACATCTAAAATAAAAAAAAATTCTATATGCAATTTTCAATGTAAGTATTTAATGAGATGAATGAAATTGCGATTTCATTTTTAAAAGTTCCTTATATTAAGGTTCCAAGTGAGATGTACTTATTTTAAGGAACAAGGGTAAACTACTTCTAGGTAACTACTTCTGAAAAGATTTTTTCTCAGGTTTGTAGATGAAAACACTTGTTCACACATAAATAAAAGGAAGCAAACATAGACCTGATTTTCTAGGCATGAAATATTTGGGAAACTAGCTTTTGGTAATGATTTGTAAAACTCAATTTTTGGCATATTCAGAAACAATTGCTTCAGATGGCACCAATCTACGGCTATTCTATAAAGAACTTCTGCTCATTTCACCAATTGAAGCTGTCTGTGCTAGCCTCCATCAATTTATTATTTTGTAGAACAAAAATAGAGAAAGTTAAAAGGTTCGCAGTACTTAGTTAAAAAAGAAGGAAAAATAACTTTAAACGAAGTAGACAAGAAAATGGATGTATATTGTTTATATTCGCCACAGATCAGCAAGTTAAAATTCCATCCGCGGGCCGGATAAAACCTTCCGGCGGGCCACAGTTGGCCCGCGGGCCGTAGTTTCCCCATCCCTGGTGTAGACGATATTTTTAAGTTAGAAATTCAGATACAAAAATCGTACGGTCTCTGAATAAACAAACCTTTTTTCGACGGTTTCGGATTCCTGAACTTCAAAATATAGGGGGCAACAGCAATCAATAAAATATGGCCCCCTTAGTTTCATCAGGAAGGCGGTCGAAAGTTTAAATCTTTTAATAAGTATTTCGCTTTTCTGGAGAGCTTTTTAATAGATTCGAAAAAGTTTTGCGAGCATTTATAAAATTCATTTATCCAAAGGTAATTTCACGCAAAAATTAATTTTTAATAATTTTTTTTTTATCTAGAACAAAATAGGTTGAATAGTTCTCGAGAAATCGAATTTTAAATATGCGACTTTTTTTTAAATGTGTTAATTCAGAAACTATCCAATCAATTACGCTCAAATTTTGAATTTTTCCATATGGTCTTACCGTATTGTAAGTTTCAAAAGGAAAAAGTAAGAACAGTTGTAATGTTTTCAAGGTCCTCATGACTTCAATGTCTCCTAAATTAATATAGCTGTATCTTGTCTTTACACGAGACACATTGCCTATAAAAAAATTTAAAAAGTTATAACTAAATGAGCAAAAATTCGCATTGCACAGTAAAAACTGAAATCCTCATACAGTAAGAACAACTTTTTAGTAGTAATAGTATTAAAATAAAGATGGAACAGCAATTATATATAATAAATATACTTTTCTTTGTAGGTAGGTATTTTATTTGCATTGCACTAAAGCTGCACAATGGGCTTTTGGCGACGGTCTGTGAAACATCCCCGAGGATGATCCGAAGATATGCTATCACAATATTGATCCTCTGCAAAGGGGGTGGCTCCTCCGCTTTGGTAGCCCGACGACCTGCTCGCGAAGTCGAGCATTTTATTGTAGAACAGTTTAACGAGGACCGATACGGCGCAGCCTCTATCCCTGCTTAGGCTGATCAAAGTGGTCACCTACCCGCTTGTTGACCGTGGCCAGTGATGCTTGACTTCGGTGTTCTACTGGAAACTTGATCTTTACGATCAGTCCACTAAGGGACCTTTTTATTTTGTAAGAGCTAAAGCATACCATCGATAGATTACCACACGTTTATAGATGTGTTAAATTTATTTATAAATAGTGGTGGTCAAAATCATCTTAAATGTTATTTATAGAAATAAATAGAAAGCGCACATTTTACTAACATTTTAAGTTTACAAAATGCGTAGTTATGTAGCAGTAGGGTATACAGGATTTTTTATAATAACCATTCTGTAAATATGGGCCATTCTTCAAAAAGTCTGACAGTTACTATGGAAGACTGAAAAGTGCTGACTAATACCTTCTATTGAAAGAAATTAAAATTAACAACACTTTGTAGCATCTTTTTTACTATTGAAAGAGACTGTTTTTGTTTTAAATAATTTAAAAACTAAATCATAGTGTTAGTTATGATTGAATAATTAAAGATATTATAAATAAATAAAAATGAATTGAGTTTCTACCACTTTTTAAGTTTTTAGTGGCCTGTGGCATCTCTGCAGTTGTGTCTTTTGCTTTTATTCAATTTATTTTTCTTTGAAACTCTTTAAAATTTTCAAATTTTTCTAAACATGCATTTTAAAAGCATTAAAATTATTATACCATAAATACTATGGCTAACAGTTTAATTTGGCCCTAAAATATTAAATTTATTATTTATTTATAAAAGGAAGAGTGTTAAAATCTACTTCGCAGATAAGTAAACAAAGCTGTTTCTCTTTTTTGAGGGAATATTTTGTGCCTTTTGAGACATTTTGTTGCAATATATTTAATTAGCTAGAGTAACAAAAAGTACAGTAACGGATGATAAAACAAAGTAAGTGGCGTTTACGTCTGGCGAGCTTTAAGGGTTGTCTCAATTTTAAGCACGGAGACTTTTTTTGAGGAGGTGGAGCCAAGTGTCAATCTTGGTGAACGAATTATAGCAGCGGACCATCGGACGGGATCCAACCAGTTTTGACTGATTTTCAACAGTTAGGGCTTTTATAAGATGTCCTCTACATTGATAACAACTTTCATCTATATAGTAGCTGTATATTATAAAGCTATCCAGTAAAATCAAAATTTTAGATGCATCGGACATATTAGTTTTTAGAAATATAGCACATTTTACAATTTTACCCATTGCAACCGGATCTGCGCAAAATATAGTTATTGGTACAAATAAAAAGAAAATGTAAGAAAAAAAAACATATACAGTATATACAAATAAAAAATGTATAGTTCATAATGCATCTACTTACTACAGCAGACTAATTTAAGTTCTGGAACAGAAATTGGACAGATTTGGGGTTACTGGAACAGCTGGGTTTACTGAAACAGTAAATTAAATAACTATTATCTAATGTATAAATACTCAACAATAATTAGTAACAATACCACATTAACCACTAATTGCTAATCAAATATCAACAATGAACAAACATCAATCAATGACGAAACCGGAATATATGGCTTATCACTCCGCCGATGCGTTTCAGCCAGTGTGCTCAGACACGAAAGATTGAATGTTTTACCGTAAAATCTACCTTTCCAGAAGAACATACGAACTTCGTTATCTTAAATAGCAATTATTCAAAGTTTAGATGATGTTTTCACGTTGCTTTAAAACCCATAGTATAAACCCCACACCTAACAAGCTGAACAATTGATTTTCTCAGGGATTAATCAACTGAATACGATCCACACTTGCGATCTTGCGGGATTGTTTTTCGTTGTGAAAAATAAAAATAAAAATTGTTTCCTTAACTCCCTTACTGACAAAAGCGTTTAATTTTTTATTTCAATGTGATGTGTTTTAATTTTTTTTCTTCAAGTAAGTTTAATTCAATCTTTTTTTTTAAAATAAAAAATGGTAATTTTCTCCCTTTTGATAAGATATACATTTTTTGTAATAATTCATGACATAAGTACTTTGTTTAACTTCAGAAATACAAATTTTTTAAAACTTAAAAAACCGAATCCGAATCTGTTTCGGTTTACCGAACAGGAAGGGTTTTCTGTTATTTTTCGTCCTTCAAACCTGGCAATCATTCCTTTGCGGTTCTTTAAGAACTAAGTAGCGCCGCTACTTAATTCCGAAATATTAATTTTAATTTATTCTGTTTTTCTTTGATTAATATTAAACTGTTTTTTAAGATTAATCTGAACTATTTTAATCGCTATGGATCTACAGTTTATAATTTTGTGACAGCCAAAAGGTATTTATTTTCCGCCATTTTCATAACATTTAAATGCATGAAATTCATTGCAATTTGCACATTCATATCGTCAGTTTCAATCAATATACAGCAAACATTCCAAAAATATATGAAATTTAGTGTTGTATGACGAGAAAGGTACACAGTTTTTTAATTACACTTTTTTTTAGAATTTTAAATTTTCAGGTCTATGTTTTTCAATTTTTTGATAAAATATTTTCTTATTAAATATTAAAATATTTTAAGTTTAAATTATGACAAACGTTTTTTGAACATATTGATCGTTTACAAACCCTCATAATGTAATGAGTAAATGTGAGATAAATATATAAAAGTATTTTTTTTCTCAAATAAACTATTTTGTTTTGTCGTGATCTTGACAGCCATGTGGTTCACGTGATTTTTCTTTTTTTTATTTATGCAAATACCATTGAGTGTGTTTACGTTTTCTTTTTTCTTGGCTTATTTTTTTTCTCGGCTCTTTGATCAAAGTCAAGTTTTTCTCCAACTTCTTAGTCACTTGAAATTAAAATTGTCAATTACAATAGTTTGCATTTTTATATTTAAGGTATTTAAAAGCATGTTTAAATAGGTTAATATTTAAAATAATAATGATACTTTTCAAGAATTTTTACGTTCTAGTTAGTAAACTGCTTACTGTTATGAATTCGTTAATGAATATTATTTTTCGAGAATAGTTTTGAGATTTATTTTTAATGAAATATTTTCATTTATCATTAAATCAATAATTAGTTCCAGTTTACAGCCATTTTGAATGATTTATTAAATTTTATTTACCTAAAAATTTTTCTAAGTTTAGAAATTTTTATGCCTTTAATTACACAAACAGATGTGAAAGTTTATAATAAATTTAAATTAGATTCTTATTTATATTACTTCAATATTTAATTTGGTTAAAAAATTAAATTTATTGGTTAATTAAAGTTTTTGGACTAAGTTATAATTATCAGATGTATGTTTCAACCAGAAAATTCATCTGATAAGTAGTTACTTTTTAAACTCATATACTTTTAAAGCAATTGCATATATATTTATTGATTTTTAAAGATTATGTTATTAAAAAAATAAAGGAAAATTCCTTTTTCCTATTCAGTTATTTATTAATAAATGTGTTATGTTCAAGCTAATTAATATGAGTAAAATTGAAAAATATTTAAAGAGGTTTTAAATATTTTAACTAACCCATTAGTTATTGAAATTAACATTTAAATCAATATTTTAAAAGAGAGTTTTATGTTGATTGAAGTTTTATGTTTTTGTCGTTGGCAAATTAACACAATGTTTCATAAAAGTTAATCTTTTAAATTGTCTAAAATAATTAATGTTAAAGAACAAAAGATGTTTACTTCAAAATAAAAAGTTTCTTTCATTTGTCAATCATCTCTTTGATTTATCTTATGTTAAGATCATTTATCATTATTCTTGATTCTTGTTCTCATAAATTTTTAGGTATCATTTCATATTCTAAAGATTGATATGAGATTCTGATAAAGTTTCTTTTTCTGTTTTTTAACATTTGGAAATATTCCTTCTATTTTATTTATTATTATTATTGCACTTTTATTTCCTACTTTCCTATATAATTAGTGTTTGATTTATCATAAGGCCTGAGAGGCTCGGACTTAAAGCCTCTACAATTCTGGAAGCCTCTTAAATGTTACAAATAGTTATATTTTTCCACCTCAAGAATTATCTATTAGATTAACAGATTAACAAAAATTGAAATCAAAGAAACAACAAATTTTTAAATTATAATAAATTATTTAATTTATTTGGTTATTATCAGTTCATTGATTTTATATATCATGGTTGATGAATTGACTATAAAATTTGATTAATAACTAAAAATGTTTATAATTATCAGACATCAATGAGAAATATAGAAAAAAAGATGATTTATTTAGCTGAAATGTTTCATTTGTATTTTATTTAAAATTTAATTCTCAAATATTGTATTTTTTAGCAACTTCTAAGAATTACCAAATATTTTACTTTTTCACTTGGATCTTTGCTTGTGATTACTCACGTCAAGATCTGTCAATTATTCAAGATAATTTTTCTATGCTCCATATCTCGTTTCAATGGTTTCCTTCACTCATGATTTTAAATGTTGACAAAAATCAGTGTCAATTAATCAACATAATTTCTCTTTAAATAGAATTGTATGTAGTAGGCATACAGTTGATCATACAATTTAAACTGAGTGATTTGAACCTTGATAACTAAACTTTTGTCAGATTGATTCCTGCTTTTTGTCAGTTTTATGAAATTGGAGCATTATACCTAATACTAACGTCTTCAAAGTTTCCATCTAAATTTTAATCAAAATTTAAGAACATAATCCTTAAGCTAGTCTAATTTCTTAAACATTATGTAAAAAAAATTTAAAAATAAGCTTGTTTGTAGTTCTTAATATATGAGGCAAATGATTAACTGAGCTATCTATAATCGTAAAAAGTAATATAGCTCAATTAGAAATTATGCATTAGAATAATGCATTAGAAATATCTAAAATTGCATTTAAATTAAGTTACCCCTCTTTTTCCTATATTAAATGATGTGTTAATAATGTTTTACTGCGTAAATCTTTTTAGTGAATTCAATGTATATGTATGTCTTTAAACACTGAAAACTATTTTAATATATCATATTTTGTTTTTCAGGCATAAATAATTTTATAATGTCATCTCCATCACATACATCAGAATACTCATATTTAGGACCATTGTCAACATCTACACTTTATGGCCATAATGAAGATTGGCAGTGGTCTCCAGAAGATCAATACAATCATTATACTTACCTCACTTCTAGCAGTACAAATCAAGAACCACTGGATTACAGTATTGGATCCTCTATGTTTTATTCTGGTGAAGATAATATGGACAGTTCCTCTTATAAAAGCAAAACTATTAGTTCTGATAGTGGTTATCACATGGAAAATAATGAGAGACATGATGAAAGGCCACCTGATGAACAGGTATTTGAAACACTCGGTCAAACCGTCAAACATGATCCTTATCAGTATGAAGATTATGACGAGCTTCCTCCTCAGCCGAAAAAAAGAGGCAGAAAAAAGAAAGAGCAAAATGGAATCAGGTATTGAAATATTTATTTATATATATTCCGAAAACTTTTCTGCTGAAGTATGTAAATTTCAAAATATTGGGATATTTGAACAGAAATTTTCTATTTACCTCAATGATTGAAAATTTATCATAACAGTAAAACCTCCAAATAACGGTCCCTTGCAAGATGGTCCCTATGTGACTAGTGTTTAGAGGTAGCCGCTATTTGGAGCTACCATTGAATTGATTGTTCAAGAAATAAAAGAAATCTCAAACAGCAGATTTTATCCACTGAAATACTGATCCGATGATGATAATTTTTTATTTTTAAATGCCATTAATTTGCATTGGCAGTATTGAACTGTCTAATTATATCTATGATGGATATCTTCATTTATGCTTAAGAATTGTTTTTTTCACAATCAATGAAAAATATCTCAAGCTTGAGATGAAGGGTTAGAAATGTTGCAAAGATACACATTGAAATAAAGCAAAGATACACATTGAAATAAAATTCATGCTTTTAATAGGTGGCTATTGTTAGGAAATTGCCACACGGAGGTTTTCTTGACGATATGTTCTATGAAATATTGTTGCTTCCATAAACGCATGGCCAATCTTTGCATGTTACTTTGTTCAGAGGTGGTCTTTAAAAAAGGTTTGACTGTTATTTTAGTAATTTGCTGATTTTTGGCTAACATAAAGTATGATGTAGAAGAAATTTTTATCTGTTTTGAAAAGTTTGAAGGTTCTCAAACATTTGCAGAGCATTTTTGAAATTCAATGCAATGCTTTAAATTAAATTTGATGTTGTAATTAATTAATGTATTTAGTATAATGAGTGACAAATAACTCAAAGTTTAATCATTTAAGCTTAAAGACCATTGGGTCTCAACAACATATAAAAACTTTACTTTTAGACTAGCTTTTCATTGCATATTATACATAAAAAATGAAAATTAATACTTGGAAAATATTGCAGATGCAGAACTTATTTTATTATTTTGGCACTATTGTGTTTTATTACAAATTTTTACTTGAAAACACAAAATGCTAAAGTAGCATTTGTGTTAAAAAGTAGAGAGGCTAAGGTTGTTTTGATCTGCATAATGAGATTATATTTGGTTGACATTCCAATAGTATTCTCTGGTGGGACTTTTACGTGCAATTTTGTTTTGTCGAATAGTGGTAAAAAAATTGACAAAATGCTGATTTCTTTTTTGTGCAATATATGTGCATCTAAAGGGTAATGAATGTTGAATGCTTGCTATAAACACTCAATTTTAAGGTATGGTGACATAAGCGTATCTAGGGAAAATAATCTCTGTGGCAAATCTTGAAATAGCACCCTTTATGAAAGATTAAATTCTTTATATTGTTACAAAATTAAAACATTATTGGATATATGTAATTATTTTGACATAATATAAAAAGATTGAAAAAAAAATCTAAATTAGATTTGAATAATTGGCGATCGAAATGGGCTACAGGTGGCTTAGAGCAGAATTCTATATCTATGGCAGCAATCACGTGCTTTCACCATTAGTGTGCGCAAATTCATAGAAGAAGGAAGCATGTTAGTTTCTGTCTTGATTTTCAAGTAGGTTAAAAAATTTTAAGTTAGGTAACTATATGGAAATGAAAACTACATTAAACTTAAATCTAAAGGAAAATGTCGTGGAAATTCTAAAAATATTTTTGATAAGTAAATACAAAAAATATTAAGAAAGGGTAAAATATCAGAGTACATTCCTATACAAATAAGAAGTGGAGGAGAAGGGAGGGTCAAAACATGGCATCGATCTTCTCCCCTAGATGGCATATTCGAGCATTGCGATTGCGAATATTGAATTAAAGCTTATTTAAAATTGCAGTTGAATAGAAGGGAATTTCCATAGTAAGGTTTACCAGATGACCAAATTTTTAAGCTTAATATTTTTTAGCAAAAAAGGTATTTTCAATGTGAAAAACTGAAGATTTAGAAATATCAACTCCAAATTAACTCATAATATATATAAAAAATGAAATCAGTAAATGTTGATTGAGTTCTAAATAAATGTTAACACAAAATAATATTATTCAGACGAAGACTATGACTCTATATGCCAAACTATACATGTATAACAAAAATCATTAACATTTTCATTAAGACGAGACAGTATTCTTTGACTTAGCTAGTTTATTTAAAAAAATTTCTAAAATTACATCTATGATTATCTGAAAATATTGCTATGTCATTCATTTATCCTCTATAAAATTCATTTAACGATGCTTTATTAATTCTAATCCCCTCATTAAATTTCCCCCTGCTTTCTAAAGACATTTTGAATGTGCCATTTAGATTAATCGCCTATAAATCCCAAACTTTCACTTCCTCTTTCTAATTAAGTTATTTCTAACTCCTTCATCTCTCTAAAATTTTTGGATTGTTTACATTCTCAGGTAACAAATCCGAAATCTAAGAACCGAATTCTAGAAATTAAGCTCTTAATTTTGACATCATGGCGATTAATTTTTAATCGGCATTGGCAAGTTATTAATATTTTTATCTTATCTCAAAAAATGGATATCTTTATTTTAACAAAGCTTTATTATCAAAAGCTGAAATTGAACTTTTCTATATGGCTTCTTAAATTCTTCCAAAGTATATTTTTCGTTTTTGAGTTCCACAATTTAGCAAAGCTTATTCATGATTCTCAACACTATGTGAGTTTTTATTTTTCTGATGATTTTGTTTGAGTTTTTTTCTTAATTTGTTATTTGTATTGCATGTTTTTTTCCTGGACTTCTATACAAAACCATCGGGGTACTGAGGGAGTTAATTTAGGCATTTGCTTCTCCCTCAATTAGAAATGGTTTTGTTTTTATGGCTACCGAGGCCGGTACCCCCTGAAGACGTCGGCTTCGGTGGTCATATTTTTATTTCCTTCGTTTTCTTTATTCATGTTTAGTTCTTTACTTTTAGGGGTTGTTGAATTTTTTATTGCAAAATTAAGCTAAATAATTCTCACTGCATCTGTTACATTTTTTATTGCTTTAACTGGTGGTGCCAAGTTTATATTTACCTTTTCTGAAGTGAGGGGCCATGTACTTCTCACGAAATATATGTTTAGGTTTTAATTCAAATGAATTTGCATGTATTTCTGCTTAAAAGGCGATTTCGCTTTCTTCATGTAAAGTTTGTTTTTCTTAAAGTAAAACATAATTTATAGTTTTAGGGAGTAAGCAGTGTCTCATTTCTCAAAGAATTTAAAAAATCTGTCATCAAAATTTTCAACTTGTTTTGGTTTTTTATAGTGTAGGCCCAAACTAAGCAATCTTGTGGCAGATTGTGCATAAAATTCCTTTTCCAGTTTTTGGCATTATTAAAATTCTCATTTTTTTCCCCCCACCTAAAAGTGATTGTATTGAACCTTCTTAAATTTTCCGGTATTTTCAATAGCATGGAAGTATGAAGTTATATTGCTTCAATCGTTAGGCAGTTTTGGTGCTATTGCTGTTAAGATTTTAGAATATTTATCTAATAAATAATTATTTGAAATTATATTTTCTGCATTATAATAGTTAATTTAATTTAAGGTTTATATTCTAACATTTCTTTTTCTTTTAGATCTAGTTCATTTAATTTAATCCTTACTTCATCTGAACTATTATTACTCTTTCTTGTTAATTGAGTTTTCTTTATAATCAATTCACTATTATACTCATATAACAATAGGCTAAGGAAACACGGTCCTACCTTTAGAAATGATGATTTTTTTTAATTCTGTCTTTTTACCGAAAGATTTTCACTTTCACTAGCCTCAGACCAGGTAAGGTTGACTCAGCCTTCAGTGGGTCAATAAAATTAGTACAGTTCCAAGCATGCTTGGGGACTAAATACTGGGTATTCCATGTCTGGCTGACCAACCAACCAACCAAAATATCTGTTCCTGTACCCTAGAGCCAGAGGTAAAAAAAAAAAACTGAGATGAGCAGCTTTGGTTCTCCATGGGCTGTCGTGCCACTGAGTTTACTTTAACACTCAATGAAAGCAGTTTCTGAATTATTGATTTTGTGGCAATTCTAGATTAGATAATTCCACCTGTTATCTCAACAAAATCCTCAGCTCTTTCAATTGATAATAATTCTGAAAAATCATCGACAAACACAACCGAATAAGAATAATTCTTCTACTCATCATTGTGGAATGATAAATAGAAGTTTCTCTCCTAATTCAAAATAAATACTGTTATTAATTAAAAGATATAAACAAATATTTCATTTTCTCTATAACTTTTTCACTATCATTTTTTGAAGTTGATTTGAAGAAAATAGCACAAAGTACATTATTCAGCTCACTATGAACACTGACGTATTATACCTTCTATGAACACGCAATTTCCATTTCCCAGTGTGATAATTTTATAAGAATATCCACTGGAAGCATTTAAACAACTACTATTTATTAATAATTAAAATTGATTTCTCAGACATATGATTAATTATAATGATAATTCGAAATATGTATGGGATTAAGGAATAAGGCTCTCTTACTTCCTCATTCTTCTAATTCCTGCATTAAACTCAACTGATGTCGTTGCCATATGCCATTAAGGCAAAGAAAGTGCGCTTCTTGTTTTCCAGTGGCACCATCTATGGCCATCTACATCCGTCACGCACGTGCGTCACAGCTTGTATATAAGACGAACCCATTCATTCTCAGATCGTAATTTTGACCTGAACCAGAGAATGATTAGTCTTCAATTCAGTACCCACAGAGGTATGATTTGCTATGGGAGCATGGAGGACTTTGTGACCTGACAGATTTAATGTGCACCAGTCACCCTTTACTGCTCTGGGAGTCTTCGGCTGTTGAAGATTAAACTCACAACCACTTGGACACGGGCCCAACGCCCTATAAACCAGGTTATCCCGGCCCAAACTCAACTGGTAATTATTTTGAAATGAAAAGGTTATTAACTCATAACTTCATGACACTCTTTAGCCTTGGCTAAAGAGTGTCATGATTTGCTCTTAGCCACGAGAGGTAGTAAACAATTGACACTGCAAGTAATAAGTAACTGATTTTTTTTCCTTACTCGAAGATAGTGAATAAATAAAAAAGATAGTGAAAGTGTCTCAAATTTCTAAAGAGATAGCAAATTCAAATATATCATCACTTTAAAACTGTATTTTAATAAAAAGAATTTTTTTAATAATAAATGTCAAGTTAATCTTTCAAGCACTGATATTTGGAAGGTTTTAATATGCCATCTTGAGAGTGTATCAGCTTCATGGTAACAACCTCCCCCCTCCCTTGTTCAGTTTGTGAATGTAGTATACAATGTTTTCTCCTTCTTCAATGCTTACCAATTTGGATTGCCTAATATATATTTTAAAATTTATGCATTTTTTCCTTAGGCTCTATAATTAAAAGAACAAGAAAATTTCAAATAACTTTCAAAATCAAGGCATAACTAATGTATTTCTTACTCCTATGTCTAATGATTATTTTCAGTCTTATGTTGAATTAGTAGCATGTTTGCAATAATTAAAGAATTCTGCTACAAGTCAATTTTGATCACAAGTAGTTGGAGCATTGTAAATACTACTTTCCCCACTTTTCATTTTCACATTAAAATACCTTTTATAAAGATTCTGAAGTGCATTTATAATAAGTCCTCAAAAGTATTCTTTCTGTCAGCGGAAATTTTGCTTCTCACAAAATAATCACAGATGATATTAACTAAATTAGTGTGAGACAATTGTTTTATTTTTAGAGTATTCAGTATTTTTAATTCTTAAAAAGGAAAAATTTTTAGATATTTTTTTTTTTGCCCCGTTTTTAACAGTTGTAAAGTTTAATGATGAAAGTTAGAAATTTTGTCTCGTATTAGCTATTGCTTTTCATAGAACCAGCCTTTTCATTCTACAGTAGAATTAATGTTAAATTTGTGCTTTAAACTTTAATAACTGTTATGTTTCAAACTAAATCATTATTTTCTTGGTTGTTTTAAATTTAAATACTTTGTAGCAATGCACTTGCACTTTTGACGTAAAACTTTCATTTCCATAAAGAAAATGTCATTTGCATAAATAGTACAAATTTGTTTATTAAAATTTTTATTATACATTCTTTCTTTTACAGATCATCTTATAAGAGTCACTGAAAAGATATATTATAAAGAATGATTAGTTATTACTTTCCTGTGTGGAGTGAGGGTACTCTTAACTTGTGTGAATATAATCAAAGAGATTTATATTTATTCGGAATATGTATAACATTTTATTTGGACTTAGTATATAGGCTGTATTAACCAGGGGAAAATAAGATAATATTCAAACTAGTAAGCTCATTCGTAATGCATAAATAGTAATTAAGCATATGTCCCTTTATCGCTGTTGCTCTGTACTCATTAAGGGAATACTTATTGTTATAGCCGATTCTAACTTTTGTGTATTTAATCTAAAATTCTGTGTTGGATTTAACTCTTGCCATCTGAAACTCTACTAGCCCTCTGAGTATTTGACCCATAGTTTTAATTGCCCTGACATTTACTCCTTAAACAAACAGGTTTTCACTCATGTTATTTAATTAAATTAAGTGCAATGTGTGGGAAATTTTTGCACAAAGTTTCCCAGGATTTTATCTTGCAGTGCAAAATATACTAAGTGCAAAATATGCTTTAATATTAATATATACTTTACTGAGTTGAGAAAATACTTTGAACTATATTACAAAAAGTTTATTTTCTCTTTGTTGATTTTTTTTACTTAAAGCTTTCTGTTTTCTCCTTTTTCCTTGCTAATTTAAAGAAATTTCTTTTTAACAGTTATGAGTATATAAATACACCTGAGGGTGTGAAATGTATCAAACAAGAAAGAGTAAATGAAACTTTTAAACAAAGAAAGAGAATGGATCGTTTTGATGGAATGCCTGAAGAAGAAGTTATGAAGAAATCTCTTCCTGATCATCTTAGTCATGGATTAGATATTGTTATTGTAACTATATTTTTAACTATCAATTATAATAATATTTTACTTTTTTCTTGTAATTCCTGTTTGGACATACAGCTTCATTTTGCTAAACCTGCATTTTTAATCTTTTGAATCCATATTACAAAAATATGTATCTAAAATCTGTTATAAGTATGCTAAAATGTGTTAAGTGTACTACTACATGTTATTTTGGCCCAACTGTTGAACAGTGTAAAAAAAAAATGGATCAACCTGATTAGCTAATAGTCTAAAAATCGGATCTTCATGTTCTTGGACATAATCTTAATGGTACAAGAGGGTGACCTCAAACATGCTAATTAATTAGTACACACTATATTTTAAGTTGCAAAATCGGGCACAAAAATGTTCTTTCTCTTAATTAACATGTATCTTTTTTGACGGATTTGGATTTTTTTACTTCCAAAATATAGGAGGCAGCTGCAATCTAGGAATTATAGTCCCCATAGTTTTGTCAGGAGAGTAATTGTAAGTTTTCAACCTCTTAATGTTAATTTTACTTTTTGTGTATTTCAACATATCTCAAACTTTATAAGCAAATTGAAAAAATTTTGCACTCAATTATAAAATTCGTTCATCCAATGATAATTCCATGCAAAAAATAACTTTTATTAGATATTTATTCTTTTTTATTTTATTTAATAATAGTCAAAAAATTTTGAATTGTACGGTTTAAAATTTTTCACATCATTTTAAAAAAAGTAATTTTATGTAACTATGTAAAAAATTGGAATTAAATTGGTCGAATAGTTCCTGAGAAATCAAATTTTTAAAGAAATTCGTATTTTATTAAATTTCTCAGGAACCATTTTACTGATTTTGCTCAAATTTTGTATTTTGTTATGTAAATTCTAAGAATTCATTTTTTGCGTGGAATTGTCTTTGGATAAACGAATTTTATAATTTTGTGCAAAAATGTAAATGTTTAAATTTACTTAAAAAGTTCTTAGGATATGGCGAAATATGCAAAAGTAAAATTAATATTAGGGAGTCCAAGCTTTTGACTGCCCTCCTGACCCAAACTATGACTGTGTTTCCCAAATTGCAACTTCCTCTTATAATGGGAGGGTCAGAAATCCGAATCCATTGAATAAAGGTATGTTTGTTCAGAGAAAGTGCGTTTTTGTGTTTCATTTTGTAACTTAAAATATCGTCTGCACTAGTTGATTACCATTTTTGCAATCACCCCCTTGAACCATTAAGATTGAGTCCTTGTCCTAGAATGTTAAGATCTGATCTTTAGATCAAAAGTTATTCAGAGTAATCCTATATATATATATATATATACAGTACAGAACCCGTTATCCGGAAATCAGAAAACCGGAAAACCAAATAACCGGAACGAAATTCGATAAATTTCCCCGCCATTTTTGAAAAAACAAATGTTTTTCTCCTCATAAGATTTCAAGATTTTTTCTTTCTTTTTTGAAAGATGTTAACCTTACCATCATTTTGGAAACAATCATTAGTGTATTACTTCATCGTTTTTTTCTTCTTTTCAAGATTATTTCCAAATATATTTTTTTAGTTGAATTTGACAATAAAAAAAACGGCTTTTTGTAGCGATTCAGAAAACCGGAAAAATCAGTTATCCGGAATAGCGATGGTCCTGATCGTTCCGGATAATCGGTTCCCTACTGTATATATATAATTTTTTTTTGTGTGCACTGTATTGAGTTATGGTATATGATTAACTGAATGATTTAACTAAGTTATATTTATGTTTCAATTTTTGTACATCTAGAACAATACAAAGCTTAAGCAATGATTTTAAAGCTGATAATGAATTAATTTCAAGGTACATTCAAACTAATAATAAACTAACTTCAAAAGAACCAAATACATAATCTAGTGAAAGGATCCCTCTTGACTAAATTTAAAATTTTTTTTAGATAGCAACCGTTTCCATTTTATTTTAACCCATAACTATAATAATTTATTGATATACTAATCATTTAAATGTAAATTTTTGAAACATAAAAAATTTATTATATTCTGAATTACTTATAACATTTTAATTCTCTTAGTAATTTGATACTTACAAAAAATAGAATACATTAAATGGAATAGAAGAGCACAAATTTGGTTTTTTCAGTGTAAGAATATTTATTGGTTTTTCCATGTGTCTCACACAAGCCCCAATTAACTAAGTATGTAAATTGTAAAAATATTTTTTTAAATTTTACTTTAACTTTTAAATGTTTAAAATATTTTTTGTAGATTGGTATCAATCCTGGTTTAATGGCTGCATATAAAGGTCATCACTATGCTGGACCTGGAAATCATTTTTGTAAGCTTTCCTCTTTCTTTTTTTTTAATAATATATTTATCATACACTATATTATTAAATTAGTCATAGACACCAAACATTAAATTTCATCCCTATGTTAACTTTTAATATTGTTTTAGTGCTAATGAGATTTTATTTTTTATTGAAAATTAGTCAGCCTAGCTTGAAGAGATCTCATTGTTTACAGTAAACTGTATTCAAAAAAGCATAGTTGCAAAAGTTTAGGAATCAGTAAATTGAAATAAATAGCATTATAGAATTTGCATGTTAACAACTTGTGTGCTATATTAATTTATTAGTTTTATTAAACCGAATTTATGATTATTTGCAAATTAAAACTAGCCATGTTTTTTTCTAAGCGTTAAGTACTTAGAAATAAACTATACTGCTGTAGAGCATTTATATAATAATTATATATATATATATTTTCCCCCTAAGAATATATTAGAAAAGACTGTTTTGATGTATATTTTACATTGCTTCTCACGTTTGGGTTTAACTCGAATAATTCCTTTTTCATGTTCTTTATGTAACCAACACAGAGTTTTAATGAAATAAGCAATGGTTATCTGTCAAGATCGATGAATTTTATGGATATATCATTGGAAAACGAGATGTTCCAACATTAAGAGCTTACCTTTTTGAATGAAAAGTTAGACCTCCAATTCAGCAAGATTAATCAAATCTTTATCAATCTTCCTCCTCTTTCTGTTTAAAACAATGTGAAGATAGAAAGTTATTTTTTAAAGGATCCTTATTTTATTTATTTATTTATTTGAATTTAAAATTAGAAATTCCTTTTGGGTTGCTAAAATTATTTGTATGAAGAAAAACATTCCTTTCAGTATTTTCTTTCTATGCAATTAAGTGTAGAATGATAAGAAAACCTAGTTGTTTGCCATGAAATATGAACTTAAAAAATAATTTAGAGTAAAATATGAATATTATTCTTATCAGTAGTTAACTATTATGCAATTGTGGTGAGAGGCAACTTAACTTTTTATTCATCGTAAAATTTGGCTCATAGTTCTAACTAGCAAGTATCATTAAACAAATTATATTTATTTGTCTGTAAGTAGGACATTTACTAAACAGTTAAATGTACATTGCACAGAAAAAAATGGAACACCAGTGTAAGTAGTGCAGACGGTATTTTAAGTTACAAAATTGGACATAAAAACTTATTTTCACTGATTGAACATACCTTTGATTTGAATTCCTGACCCCTGAAGTATGGAGGGGACATAGCCATAATCTAGGAAATATACTCCCAATGGTTTAGTGAGGAGAGCAGTCCATAGTTTAGACTTATTAGTTTAATTTTACTTTTTGTCTATTTCACCAAATCTCAAATTTTTTTTTAAGCAAATCAAAAATATTTTGCTATGCAATTATTAAATTTGTGTATTCAAAAGTAATTTCATGCAAAAAGTAATTTTCAATAGCTATTTATTATTTTTTTATTTTAATTAGTTAATTTAGCAGTTAAAAAAGAACTTGATTCTAAGGTCTACAAATTTTTGACATTTTGAAGAATGAAATATGAAAAATATAAAATATTTAATTTTAAAATTAAAAATGAAAAAAATTTTTCGGCAAAATCTGTTGCATAGCTCCTAAGAAATGAAATTTTTATAAAAAGTTGTTTATTTGAAATTTGTTTTCTCTGGAATTATTTGAGTGATTGCGCTCAAATACCTTTTACCTCACTATTCATAATTTTTTCCACCATTACTGACTAAAACATTAAAAAATATCAAATTATCGAAAATTATTTTTTGCATCTAATATCTTTGGAGAAACGAATTTTGTAACTGTGTGCAAATTGTTTTTTTAATCTTTTAAAAATTTCATGAGGTATTGCAAAGTACGCAAAATGTGAAATTAATATTAAAGGGTCCAACCATACAACTCTGGCCAAATTATTGGGATCCAGTTTTCCAAATTGGAACTACCTTCCCTTTTGAGGATCTGAAACCTAAATCCATTAAAAAAAAAAGGTATATTTATTCAGAGAAAGTATGTTTTTGTCGTAACTTAAAATATCAACTAATTAATTAGTATGTTTGTGGTCAGGTCCTCAAAACATAGTCCTAATATGTGAAAATCTGATCATTAGATCAAAAGTTATATATGGTGTTTTGGTTTATAATTTTGTCCACTGTAAATAAGTTATTATTGTAGTTTGTATTTTAAGATACAATTATTTATGGGTAGTTATAAATTCTAAATTTAACGTAATTGTTTATATAAACAAGTGCTAAAAAGATTTTGTAAACCTTGAAAAACATTTGTGTGGATCAAACTATTTTGCAATGCTTAGTGTTATATGTACTTCATATATGTTATAAACTTTTGATTATGAATTTGATTAATCTTGTAACCTATAATTGGATATCAATTTGCTTCTAATGTCCTTTTTTTCATTCAAAATAACATCAAACATTAAAAAAAAATGTTTTATGATTGCGTACAATTTACTTTTTTATTTTTGTTATAGCATAATTTTTATAATTTTTTTTTTTTTACCATTTTTATAGGGAAATGCCTGTTTTTAGCTGGTTTAATTCCAGAGCCGATGAGTGCTGTAGATGATTTTAAACTTATTTCTCATGGTATTGGTTTTACTAATATAGTTTCACGTCCCACAAAAGGAAGTGCAGATTTAAGTAGGTACGTATATTTTTTATAATAAAGCCCGATTTATGAAGCTAAAAATGAGTGTATATTGGAAGAAATTTTGGGACCTGCTGAATGCTTGCCAATTTATGTAATTCTTTTAGAAGGCCAAAAGCTCTTGCCTGCTGTCAGCTTTCTTTTCACCTTCTCTAAATAATTTAACTGTTTATTATCGTACACACCTTCATCTTTATTTATTTGAACTTAATAAATTTATTATTTCTGTTTTTTAGAAATTGCTTCTAAGATAATATATATTGTAATAAATTGTTAAAAAGGTATTTTCTAGACAAACAATTTAAAAAAAAAGCTTTTTGTTCTGCAGAGATTTTAAGAGAGTTATTGCTGTTTTCATTTTTTAATTTATTCATCCGCTCTATTGTATATGGAAAATGGATTTCATCCAAATGCAATTAAAATTTTAGATAATGTAGTAAAGGACTCTTCTTATCAAAACCAATCAAAGTATTCAAATTTATATTTAAAAATTTAGGATAAAA
Source organism: Parasteatoda tepidariorum (assembly GCF_982258835.1). Taxonomy (NCBI): domain Eukaryota; kingdom Metazoa; phylum Arthropoda; class Arachnida; order Araneae; family Theridiidae; genus Parasteatoda; species Parasteatoda tepidariorum. The sequence continues at coordinate 66,956,576 of NC_141765.1, forward strand.
CTTTAAAATAATAAGTCAAAATTGAAAAGTGCTAAAAGCAGCTAAAACCAAATTTTTCTTTTGTAAAGAATTTAAATAAAAAGTTAGAAACCAAAAATAAACAAAAAATTTTTTTTTAAAGATATGTATGTTAGCAAAAACAGTACTTTATCAGGGAACAGAAAGGCTCCAGTGCCTTAGCAGAGAGTGTGTCTCCTAATGAAGTGCTGTTTTTGCTAACATGCATATCCTTAAAATTTCGTTTTTTGTTTATTTTTGGTTTCTAACTTTTTATTGCAATTATTTATTCTTATCAAAATTATAATTCATTTTAAATTATAAATCATTATTCTTATAATTCATTTTAAAGTGTTAACTTTTACATTTTGTTAATTGTGCCTCTTATTACGTATCGTAGAAACATCCCTGAACCAACACCAAGGTGGAAATGTAGAAGTAATTATTTTTTCATAAGATTTTTCAAACTCAACCTCATAAAATAAGTATGTTTGAATGCAAAATTTTATTGCAAACAATTATATATTTTTTAGTTAGGGCAAAAGTTGTTATTTGGTATTTAATGTGAAATGAACTTGTCAATAATATAAATTACATTGGTTACAAAAATAAAAAAATGAAAGAGGTCATCTTAGGCTTGGGACCTGTGTTTAAGTAGGTAAATTCTCTAAAAGGGGCCACTTATCCAATGAATAATATGTTGGAGATTTGTGAAAGCAGATCAGTTATCTATATGGAAGTTTACTTATTACTTAATGGCATCATCAGTTAAAAAAATTTATAAACATGTTTGATTGTTTTTAGAAATGATCAATGAATTGTAACCATATAGAGAAAAATATCTGGAGTTTAATGTTCAAAGACAATTTAATAGCAAATATATAGTTGCTTGAGTGTATAAACATGGACCTGATAAGGAAATGTTAGAAGGAAAAATCTGCTCTTTTTACAAGAAAATAATTATATATTTTTTTATTTATCTCATTCTTAAAAAAAAAAGAAATTAAAGGCGTTTTTTCTATTGAAAAATATAAGAATGGTCTACACTGCATTATTCTAAATATTTGCCGAAAATACAATTTTTTTTAACATTTTTTATCAATTGATGTATTGTAATTTCCATAAACCATGAAAAATATAAATCTCAATTGAAGATTTTGCCTATTTTTACATTCAACTAAAATTATATTTACGAAATCGTAGAAAAGCTCTTTTTATTTTAAAGTTTAGTTTTTGTTTGTTTAGTTTTGTTAAAATGTATAGAATTTAGGAGAGGAGGAGGAGGAACTTATGGGGTAGTTTTAACAATAAATAGAATTTAAGTGAGTTCTAACTTTCGTCAACATGCAGCTTTTTCTTACTTTCTTCATGTAAAAGTCTTTTATTTACTTGGCTTATAAACATATGTATATTTGCTTAAAAAAGTTGTATTTTAAATTAAATACATTTGCTTGTCTGTTCTGATAATTATATGCAAAGAAAGCGTCAATATTCAAAACCAACAATTTGATTTTTATGTATTGAGTTTTAATTTTCTAGCTGATGAGACCCACTCAGAATTAATTAGTTTGAACAATTACAGTAGAGAACCATTTATCCGGTATCCAGATAACCGGGAAAAATTTTGCTCGAATTTCCCGCCATTTTAAACTAGAACGATTTTAAAGTAGAACGAAAAAAGCGGAAATTGGACTCATCCTTGAAGTTGAGTAAAGGAAAATGTAAGGAAGGGGAAGATTTTTTCCCCCGTTTACCCAGAGAAACGTCATTTCCTCCGTGACCTTGAAGGCAGGGAAGGGAGGAATGTTTTATTTTTTCCTTTAGGCCGTCAATCAAACTCAAGTGCTGATTTCGTTTTCTGCTTGATTTACGAGAGGGGTGGGGAAAATGCATTGCATGCATATCAGTGAACAGAAAAAGAAAAGAGAAGAATATATTTATTTGACATCGACTAATAAAAATAAAAATCTTTTTCTTTTGAATAAATTCTTATTCTTTGGAAGTGCGGTATCAATTACAAGTTTTTTTTGGTGTGGAATCACATCTGCTGTAATTAAAAATCTTGTTTTTATCAACAGAAAAATAAAATAAAAGGAGAATTGTTTATTATTTTAAACATAGGATTATTTTATGAAGCAGATTGCAGTTTTGTTTTTCTGATTCCACTACGTTTCTTTTCGCGATAAATTTCGCACTCAATAAATTAATTCTTTTTATTCATAAATTTTATCATTAGGTTTTTTTTTTTTTTTTTTTTTTTTTAATTCCGTTGATCTTGCCTCGTTTCGGGTTTTAATATTTCTGCTAGTGCCTTTTTTAACTATCGTTTCGGTTCGATAATTTTCAAGTGTTTTTATTTAAATTTAATAAGTTTTCCTTTTATTTTATCGTTTCCCCCGTATAATTAGGTATGAAATATATTGCATTATTTAATCATTGGTTTTGTTTATATTATTTAATTTAGGAATCGTAATTATTTTTAAAAAATAAATATGAGAATTTTGTATTTTTTAAACATGATTTTCCTGTCTAAACTTGCACATTTTTTTGTTTTTTTAAATGTTATATTTCTACCATTTTTTTTTCTTTTTTCTCTTACTTTATGCATTACATTTTTTCCTTGTACTTCGGGTTCGATAAAACATCGATTAATGACACTTTTTGGTCGATCCAGAAAACCGGGAAATTCAGATATCCGCGATAGCGATAGTCCCGAGCTTCCCGGATAATTGGTTCTCTACTGTATTTAAACATAGAAATCTCACACTGAATCAGGTCTTTAAGATAAATTTGCACCTGTAATTTTTGAAATTTAGAGGTTAACTACAAATTGATAAATGGGCTTCCAATATTTTCTCCTTGAGAGTTATTAAAATATTTTAATATCTTAATTTTAGTTATACTTTTTTATTATATTCATTAGTTAATTCAGCTTATTGAGAATTTACTCAAGGTTAGAAAATTTGTATGATCCATTAAACATTTAACCTAAATTTTTGATTTTTCTAAGAAATAACTATATGAATATAACTACTTATTAAAATAATAAATTTCTAAATTTTTCTTGAAAACTATTTGTTAAATATTAATTACTTTTCAATTGTTGTCAGTGTTGTTCTGTTGCAAAACTGGCCATTTCCAAAACAAAACATTTTAAAGAAAAGTTGTTTTTCTGTATCACTAAGCCAAAATGAAATGGGATCTAAAATTCTTGAGATTAAGAAGCAATAAATAAAATTGAAACTTAATAAATCAATATTTTAAAACAAAGTAAGAAAGTCCACATGCATTAAGGGAGGGGAATATTAATTTTTTTTTTTTTGGATTTGGCTGGTTTTGCTTCTAACCGAAATTTAAATTGTTAAATTTATTGTAAATACTATTTATTATAAAATTATTTTTAAAACTACAAAGATGTATAGTTTGATTAAAAAATTTTATTAAACAAAAATTAAAATCTTAGTTAAAGTGAACTATATTGGACAGACACAATTTAGAACTTATTTAAGAACCATGAAATAAAATATATTAAATGCATATTTGTAACTAGAAAAAAATTCAGAATATCTTGACAATTGAATTTAATCTTTGGTATAGTACAATATCAAACATTATGTGTTTCTAAAATATCAATTAGTGATGAGTACACATTATTACAAAACATTAAAATAAAGTTCGATAATAACTGATGTAATTTTTCTTTTTTCTTGATTTATTAAAAGAGATACTGCCGTCACAGTCAGCACCAGAGATGAGATTTTTCCACTTTTTTCACTTTTGTCCTTCCAATTTCAGCCTCTTTATCAAAAACTCCGCTTATCTAAAAGTTTCACTTTTTTTAAAAATAAATATTCCGCTTTTTCAAAAAATTCAGCTGTTGAAATAAAATAATTATATTTATTTCCGATTTTCAAGGATAAAGAGAAAATTCAAACTACATAGCTGCCAACCCTTCCGTGTTTTTACTTATTTTAGCTATTTTACTCGCAGAAGGTAAGATTTTCCAAATTTTTACTCACCTATCAGATATCTTGTATTTTTGTAATTAAGACGTCGCTGCTTCAAATGAGCCTTCTGGAAGTCCCAAGCCCGGAATCTGCTAACATTTCGATTCTTATTCACGCGATTTTAATATCAAACATAGCCTTTTGTATTTAAGTGATTTAAAAGTTGTGCCTTGCGACTCTTATTCACGCAATTTGAATATCATACATTATGATTCTTTTTTACGAGATTTAAAAATACAATGTCACTTTTTGTATTTATGCGTTTTTAAAATCCTATTCAGCAGTTTGTATTCACAAGAGTTTAAAATACAATGTCGTGATTTGTTCATGCGCTTATAATATCAAACATCGATTTTAGTAATAAAATAATGCATTGGAATTTGCATTCACACAATTTAAGAATTATGCATTGTGATTCGTATTTACAAGATCTAAAAAGTACGCGTTGTGGTTTGTATTTACACAATCTAAAAATTATGAATTGCTATTTGTATTTATGCTCTTTTTAAAAGTCTGTAACGCAGTTTGTATTTTCTCATTTTTAAAATCGAATATTGAGTTTCATATTCACGCGATTTTAAAATCCAAGATCGCTATTTGTATTCATGCGATTTTAAAATCAATTATCAACACTCTTGTAAGAAGTAAGTTTTTCTTTAATGAGCTATTATAAATGTGACTGTTTTTCTATCGACAATTATTAGTATATATAGGCATATTCAAAACTTGCATTCTGTGCAGGGTGGCCACCAACCTTGAAAACCTGGAATTATCAGGGAATTTTTTTTATACTGGAAAAATCAGGGAATTTTAAAGAAAATCTGGAAATTTTTTTAATTTCACTAATTTTCTTAATTAAAATTATTTTATCCATTATACCCACTTTTTTTAGACGGAAATGTATCTCCACGCAGTTGAAATATCATCAACTTAGCAATACTTTGCTTGCATCAAAATTTGCTCCATTACAGCTCTGTTAAACTAGAATGCCACATAAAATTCTCCCACTGTTGTTAAATGAATGTGGAAACCTTTGACCGCTATGGACTGTGCAATTTAGGAAAGATTGTGGTGGAGGTGGAAGAAGGGATTAGGATATTAGCTTCTGTTTTTAAATTCTGTCCTTGGGCTGAATCCATTTATGGCTTAAGTTTGTTCCAATGATTTCGTGGTAATTTTTTTTCCATTCCGACAAAATGTTTTTGTATTTTTAACTTTATAAAATTCTCCAAAAATTAGTTGATTATAATTTAATAACAATATTGAATTACTGTGAATTATTTTTTCTCAGCAAACCAACCACACATATTTTTTTACAATCGCTAACAGCAATGTTTATCGACAAATTGTTACAATTGTTACATTAATGCTAATTTTTTGTTTCATTGTAACCTTTTATAACATATTTTAATTTTTAAAAAAGGTTTTTTTTAAGAACTAACTATATACTAATATTTAATTTTACTCTTTTGTTGGTCAATATATATGATTTTTGATTCAAAACTTTGTACCAACCATAACATTAAAAAATGAATAAAAATCTTGCCAAATTGTCAAAATAAATTATTTTTTTCAAGATATGTTAAAAAAATAAAATTTGAATAAAATATGTTATTATATAGTCACTTTTCTTGCCTACACTTTATTAGAATAAAGAAACTAAAACCTGAAAATTTTAAGATTTTTATCTGGAAAAGTCAGGGAAATTTGAAATCTGATTTGAGTGGCCACCCTGCTATGCTTGCAAAGAAGAATGTGACACAGGCAGATAAAGAAATAAAAAATAGGAATATGTTTGAAGATGGGCTAACTACTAAATTAATCACCAATCTGTTTCTCCACATTCACAAGCTGCATTATGAGCAATTTGACCTTTTTAAAGGATTTTTTTAACTTGTTTTGTGAAGCATTTGCAGCAAATTAAAAAAAAAAAAAAAAAGATATAGCAAACAAAAGCAATCACATAAAAAGTTATTCTATTTTTTTTTTTTTGGAAAAAGAGTTGATGAACATAGCACCAAAATCCTAAATTTAAAAAATAATGGTGCTGTTATTTATGCTATTAAATGTGAAATTCTTATCGATCTAACTAATCTTAACTATCTAAACAGCTGCTGATTATTATGTAATTTTTCAAACTAAAATAGCAATTTTCGTATGTTAAGGAGTAACTATATGTTTCTACTTCACAGTTATTGACATGTTTCACAGGGCTCTAGCTAGATTAGATTATAATATGAACATAGTGATTCTAATTGTGAAAGTTTATTTTCTTTTCTAAATAATTTAACAAGTCATGTTACTGATATATTTGTTATAAATCACATAACAGTTTTTATTAAAAGAAAGGGAATGTTAATGTATGTTCTCAGTAATTTTAATTTGCTAATCCAGGCAATTTCTCTAGTAATAATTGTCTCCTTTATATGAACTGAAGAAAAATATAATTTCTAACTTTATTTTTTCAATTGGTAATATTACTTTTTACTAAATGTTAAGTATCGATGTAATCATTCATATATTAATAAATTAGTAAAAAATTTTATGTAAGTGCATAGTTATTTATTATCTTGAATTGTCCAGAATTTATTATAAAATGATTGCACGTGCGTAAAATTGACTCTCGTGAAAATTCAGCTTTTAGCCAATCTCATCCTTGCAACACAATCCTTCATAAAGGAAAAAAAAACAGAACTCATTTAATAAACTTTGCGGGCACAGTTATAAACTACAATATAATGCTAAACAAGTAGTAATTTAACTCTTTCTTAAAAGTGACATTTACTGTTTATGAAAAAGGTCAGTTTTGCAACTCACTATCTGGAGAATTTGGCTAGCTTTGCAGCAAAACATACCAAATCCTCCAGATAGTAAGTTGATTTGTAAATACTTATAAAATATGGATTTGATTAAATGTGGCGTGGTTTCTTTTATTCAGTTGATGGAAAAGATGAGTTAGACCTTTAAATAATATATATGTGTGTGTGTTTCCAAAATTTAAAAAGATTACCGATTTTGCATTTGAATGACAAATTTGTTCATTATTATGTTATTATAAAATATATGTTTAATAAAATGTTTTTGTGTAACTAAATTTTACAGCTAGATATCTTAAAATTTACTCATATTCTGTAAATGAAAATGAAACTCATTGTGTATGTTATTTTTCTTTTGAGTGCTGTACATTATTTAGATTTTACCTTTGATAAAACAAAGTTATTAATGATTTTTTCAATCAGTTTTTCTTTATCTGAAGAAAAGATGTGTTTACTACATATTTTCCAAAAAATATAAATTTTAGTTCTATAGGATTTTCTTACATAATAAATTTTGATTGCAATAAATAAAAAAAAAACCTTTGCATTTTTATGTAGATTAATAACCTATTTTAAATTTTAGGAAAGAAATCAGAGAAGGAGCTGAAATATTACTTTCAAAACTAAGGAAGTATCAACCTAAAATTGCAGTATTTAATGGGAAAAGTATGCTTTCACTTTATGTTGTAAAATTTGTTCTGTTTTGAGTTTTAAAAAAAATCTTTCTTGTGACAATTATTAGAAAATAAGTGACAAATTATTGGGGCAATAGTGATAATTAGACAGTAAATAGTACTTAAATGTCTATATTTTAGTCTTTACAATCTTTTTAAAATAAATTTACTTTAAAACTTTGTTTTAAGTTGGGATTTATTGAAAATAAAAAAATTTGATCATCAAAATAATACCTAATATTTTTATGGATATCAAAATAGTAAACTTAATTTCAAAATTAAACTCATCTTGAAATTAATCATCTTGAATTATCTTGAATCATCTTAAATCATCTTGAACTATTTTTGCTGTTCTAAATCCTCTGCTTCAATGCTATTTACTAAAAATTTAGTTATATTATGTACTTAAATATATAATTTAACAGAATGAGATTGATATAGATTAATGAAAATTTCTTAGAATTTTATTCTTAAGGTTATTTTAAAGGCAAAATATATTGAACAAAATTTGATAATAGGTTGATTTAAAGGTGTTTTACTAATCTTTAAAAGCTATTTTCCTTTGTCGCATATTATGCATTATTAATTATAAAGACATAAAAAACTTAATGCATGACTTAAACATTAATCAAGAAAAAATTAAAGTTAAAAATATGAAGTAAAGCCTATGGAAAAATCTCACATTTTTAACATCAGAACTGACACTCATCAGAACTTATTAAATATTATTCAATTTTGAGTGTAGTATTTCCATTTGATTTCTTAATAGTATGCCATTATAGTTGTGTAGAAAAAATTCCTCCTTACCACCCAACATATAAACATTCTTTTTATTGATGTCAAAATATTATACAATAAATATTTTTTATTACTAATTACTATAATTTTATGATTAATAACTTTTGTTACATGTTCAATTTGATTGCAGCAAACATTTTCATTCAAAATCTTATGAGCTCATTTAATTTATTTATTCACTTTAGTGATATATGAAGTCTTCTCAGGAAAGAAAAATTTTGATTTTGGACGACAGCCTGACCCCATTCAAGGAACTGGAATTGTAAGAAAATTTAATGTTTCAAATATCTCACTATTTAATGTGGTGATTTTAAATGTGTTTATTAACTAATCTTTAAAAGTAATTACTTTACTTAACTCTATAGTCAAAGATGTAGGGTATCACCAACAATACCAAGCTATCATTACTAAATAACAGAAGTTTTTTTAAATGCTAAATACTCAAAAAATTAATAAAATGCAACTCTCTAACAGATTATTAAAATTCGATGAGTATTGAGTATATTCATATAAAAAAAAGTATTTATAAAGGGATTTATTAACATTGAAAATATAAGCCTACATTTAGACAGATATTAAGATGAAATTAAATGGACAGATAAAATATTATGTTGCATTAACAGTTATAAAAACATGAATAAATCTTTGTAATTTTAAATTATTAAGCTCTATTTTCTTTTACACCATCCCTGAAGTTAAAATACTATTAAAACAAGCTTTTTTTTTTTAAAATTATTATTACTCTAAAAATTTATCTTCTTTTTATCTGTTTTAAAAATAAATAAAAAAATCTGCTAGCTTCCTCTGAGACCATATTTATTCAAACAGAACAAAATTTTTTCCTAAATGATAGACAAATAAAATAAAGTCTATCTATTTAATTCTGGTGAACTCAATTATTTAACTAATTTTAATTGTTAACAGTCCATTATTTTTAGGATGGTTAACATTTTAAATAATGTTTTTCCTGATATTTTCATACTATCAGATTTAAAAAAAAATAATTATGCTTTTTGTCTTAGACTAAATTAAAGGTGAGAAATGTTATTGGGCAATAGATATGTAATAGATATGTAATATGCTTTTTTATAGCCAGCAAATTACAGAGACAAATTTTGACTACTTTGAGAAAAAAAAACATGATTGGTAGTTAATGAGATAGAAAAAATTAAGGTTATATCAATGTAAAAAAAAGTCTCAAATAATTTGTATAAAAAGAAGTAGGAAATTAGGTTCTAGTAGTCTTTCTTTTTTTTTTCTTTTCTTTTTTTTCTTTCTTAATGATTAGATAGAATCTAGAGAATGAAATAATGAATCTAGAGGAATAGAATGAATCTAGAGAAAACCTAAATTATTTCTTTCTTGATCTTGTCTTAGAGGGGCAAAGAAGGGACAAATTCTTTATTATCTGTGTGTGTCAGAAGGAACCAGTGATCCACCTATTACTTTTTGTCAAACAATCGTAAAAGAATGGCAGACTTAGATAAAATGAAGTAAACCCAAAATCTCAATTAAAAACTTTCTACAATCAAATGATTGACTCGTGTAACTAGTTCCAGTCTTTTCATCACTAAGTCTGCAAAAATTTGTTCAAAAATCACTGTATTTATTAATAGTATTTTAATTTATATTTAAATCGAGCTTAAAAAAAAGCTGAACTCTGATAGGTGTGACCACAAACTGAACCACAATTTAACAAGTCACACAGAGAGTTAAAGCTTAAAAATTCTGTGACATCTTGAATCGATAATATATGTAACAACAAGATCAACTAAATATCTGAAAACAATGCTTTCTGCCTGGTAAGAAAACCAACCACTATTTGTCTTTATTCTTTATACCTGAAAGTCAAATGGAATAATGTAAACCCCTAGAATGTGCACCTGCACATAGTAGAAAAAGATATTCTCAAATCTGTTTCTTGGGTATCTACTGATCAAAATTCATGAAAATCCAAATTTTTTAAAAGAAAAGTCAGGAAAATTTTTTCTTTTGCTAACTCAAATTCGAAATTTGCGTGTTTTAATACCATCTTATTAATAATATTTATAATTGAAAAAATACGTGAAGACAGCCAAAAAAAAACTATATCTACTAAAAAACATGATTGGAAAATGATGTGAATGTATGACAGAATCGTAAACCAAGTGGTTAAATGGAATATCTCAAATTTGAAAGTTGTTTGTCGTAATATAACATATTTAAAATATTTGATAAACTATGTGGAAATGGGAGAAAAACGATAACTGCAGAAAATGGTATGAATGTATGACGGAATCGTTGCAAACCTAGCTCATCAAAAAGTATCTCAAATTAGAAATTTTATTTACATTAAAAAAATAATTTTTTTTTTAAAGGGGGATATAGCTAAAAAAACTAAGTAGATTTATGATGAAGATTCGATTTGAGCCCATCAAAAAGAGAACTCAGATGCAGAATTTGAAAATCCCGCTTTTCTAGGTTATCTGTCTCACCATACAGGGAAAAAGTGATAGTAAAAAAAAAGTCTATAAGAAATGTTTTTTTTTTATAGTAGCGCTGCTTTATAATTAGAACAAAAAAGACAGCAAAAATGAAACAAATTTTTTAAAAAAATTCTCAGTTCTTGAAGAAAAAAAAGTGTTGAAAAAATGACAAAATAGACTTGCTTGAATATAATTTTAAAGACATAGTTGTACGTAACTTATGGTTTAGTATAAAGTAATAGATAGTTTCAATTTTTCCAAGTTTCTCTTTTCCATGTATCTTTCAGAACATAAATTAACAAGTTTTAGAACTTAACAAATATGTGTAAAAAAATATTTCTAATGTGTTTTAAAAAATATGATTTTAAATTACTCTTTATTAAATCTTTTAAATTTGTTTCTCAAAAATAATTTGTTGTACATTTAGCCAAATATATGGCAGAATATTCTGCTAAAGAGCCAAATATTTCTTTCATCCTTAGTTTTGAACATACTAAATTTTTTTGCTTGTCCTCACAAAGACTAGAACAAATTATCCTATGTAGTAAGACTTCATCAATGATACAAAGCCAAGAATAACACTAAATTGTGTATTTATTGTGATTAATTATATTTTAGGGCTGCTAACTCATTATTTCTCTGTAATAATTTCTTTTAGGTATTGTTTTATTCACCTAATTCTGTTTTCTGTAAGACTTTTACTTAAGCAAATTTTTTCTTCTCCGGCTTAGAACCCCCAACTTTTGTGGAATTTCTTAAAATGAGTTTTTAATAAATATTGTTAATTTCAAAATAGATCTTTGTCACATAGCCAATCACATCACTAATTTTGAGTCAGACTTAAGTTTCTAACCTTTACTCATTATAACTATTTTGTCTATTTGTAATGTAATGAGTAACAATTTTACATAATCACTTATCAGTCTGACTCTAGGATATTTGTTTTCCCAAAAAAATTTTTTTTATATGTATTTGTTTTAAATTTTTTATTTTGAAATTTTGCAGTCTGTTTTTGTCATGCCTTCCTCAAGTGCAAGATGTGCTCAACTACCTAGAGCAGTTGATAAAGTTCCATTTTATATCGCCCTCAAGAAATTAAGAGACCATTTATGTGGTGTTCTTCCTGATTTGGATTTTTCTGAAGTGTCATTTCCTGATGTCAAGTTAAAAGTGGAGGTTAAAGAGGATAATCATGAAGATTGTTTCAGTGACTTTCGAAGGAATGATGTTAGTGCTACTGTGCATAGAAGCTTAGAAACCGAAACTGAGATGAGAGTGATGATTCCTGTACGAGGTAAACGGGGTAGAAAACGAAAAACAGATTTAGGTCGTTATCCTGTGCCTGTTAATCATACTGATGCTGAATGTTCCAGGCCTCGAGGAAGAGGTTCTGGCAGACGTGGTAGGGGTAGAAGACCTGTAGAACATCATAGTGGATATAGCCCGTCAGGGTCATCTTGGTCTAGCTCATCAACTGTTACCTCACCTTATTTTTCTACAGATTCAACTCCTCAGCATAGTTGGCAGCATTGGCAAGAAAACCATAATGGAACAGAAAATTCTTTTACAGATCATTCACAAACTCATAATATGAGCCCTGTTCATAATTATCAAATGACTCATGCTGAACAAGCTAGTAAGCAGTCTCAAAATAATCAGTATTATGGTGGTTATAACCGACCTTACATGGGTTATTCTCAGGCTGACTGTTCATATGTACCTCAAGTTGATACATATGCTAAGGTTAAAGAAGAATGTTATGACACAAGCTTTAATGAATATTAATGTAGCAATTTTTTAAAAACTGCTACCTTAACTATAATGTCCCCCATTTTTACAAAAGATGCTGCAAAATACAATATTTCTTATGTTTATCTTAATTGATAATTTGATTATTCTGTTACATTTCATGTTTTTTTCCTTCATTAATTTAGTTGATATCTTGACTTATGTTTCAGCTTATTTATTTTTAAACTAAATTAAAAAAAAAAAGAAGAGAATTTTGCAGTATCTTTTACATCCCCTTGTTATAAGAATTAACTCCTTAAAAGATGTACATGAGGAGTATAATCTTTACCACATGTTCACATTAATTGACCGATAGTCTAGTCTGTTTTTATCATCTTGTCGTTTTGCATCCTGAATGTTTTGATATTTGTGAATGTTCGTTCCATTAGATCATTTTAACTTTTGATTGCCTTCATGTTCCTCACAAATATTTTATATTATGATAAAGGTTCAAAATGAGTAGACTGTTTTTGTGCAATAAAACTAGGCTATTTTTTAATTTTATGTTATCGAATGTATGTGAGTTCCTTTGTTTTAATTTGCAATTTTGCTTAAAGCATTATTGCTGCTCATATTATACTTGAAAAACAGCAATTTTAAATTTTTATGCTGTTTGCATGGCTAATAGTTCAAACTGAAATTTGGCTTCCTAACAATTATTTATAAATCTAATTGAAGATCCTTTGATTATAAAGCAAAGGGTACTAAAAACTATCATATCTTTTTGGGCCTTAAATAACGTAACTTACTGTTTCACACTAAAAGTGTGGCCTATTTGATAAAATGTATGTTGTAATTTTTTTCTCTTAATTTTAAAAGTTAGAAATAATTTTACTATTAGAAAATCTAATTTACCACATAGATTAAGAAGAAAAAAAAACTTTGTTAATGTGATACTCATGCTAAATATATGTTGTAAATTGCATAAAAATTCATCATAACTATTGCAGAGAGTAAAAATAGGTGATCTTAAAAATAATCAGAACTGATAAATTTTATTTGGTTAGATATTTTGTTAAAAGAAATACCTAAATTAAGATTTATTGTGTTGTTTTTTCTGACATTTTATATTTTAACTCGCTTATAGTAAACAAATATTAAGTGGTAAATTTTTTCATTAAAAAGCAAACTTATTTATTACAATGTTAACATTACTTTATTGTGTTATATTTGATATTATTACACAACATAGTGTTGATATTTAAATTGTGTTTAATGCTAGAACTGCGGAACAATCTTACGTACTCTGGAGCAGCAAGAAATGATCATTTTGACTCCCTTCATAAAAACCACTGAAATAGACAGAATATAATTTTAAATGCCATACATTGACAAAAATATATAAATTGTGTGTATTTTATATTTAATATTACATGATAATTTACTAAATTTTTAAAATACTGTAAATATATCAATTGGATCATACTACAACTACTTAAATAACTCACTAATTCGATATAAAAATTGATTTCAAATAAATAGCTTTTAAAGTTAAAATGAATGCTAACTAAAATAAAACATTTATTTTTGATGTACTTACTCACAGAATGATTCTTTCCTTCAATCCGTAAAGAAATTATCGATGAAGGACATTTATATTAAAATTTAAATTACACATGTATTAGGAATTAATGCACTGAATACAAGTGTAATTTTTAACAATTTTTCCATTATGCATGATCCAAAATAATAAAAAAGATATGCACAAGTCATCATCCAAAAGCCAATTAAAGGAATATTTCATCTGATCATGAATATCTACACAATACTTTGTTTCATTATAAAATGATTTAAATATTGTAAAATGCCATATGTAACTTCTTGAATTTGTCTTCAGTTTTTACAGTAGACTGTAATGAGCTCAGTAGAAAAACATCTTATTTTTCTTTTGGCTTGATAGATGGTTATAGTGTGATTATAATTGTAAGCATGATATAAAGATGAAGAATTTCTTTTCTGTTATTTTTACATTGTGCCGACCAAAATTGTTTTTTTAGAATTTAGCAATTCACAAATTTGAGGCTTGTAAGACTTTAACGATTTGTGACATTTTCAGATAAACGTAATTGAGGATTTGTTGCTTCATCTTTTCCATTTAGGAGGTACTTAGTACCAACATCAACAGATAACCAAAATTTTGTTCTGAATTTAGCATATTTTACAGTTTTTAATAAAATTATTCCACATTTCAGATTAGGAGCAAATTTATTAGTCTGTAATAGAGTAGATCTTAATGTCTTCTTGTCAAACCTCAAATATCTTTATTTCTTTACAAAATGGATACTCCATGCCTCAGATCACAATGAACATAAATCTAAAATTTTGCTCTTGTTGCTCTTCAAACATGTAGTATAGCAAAAAAAAGTATCTAACTCAGCCAGAGATAAACTCCAGTCTTTATATCCAAATTACTGAAGTGCTTCTGATTCTGCACATTTTTTCTTATGCTACAAGATCTTAAGCAAGAATACTGCTGCTAGCTGAGTTTTCGAATTTATTTCATTGTATATAGTGTAACTAGGAGCTGTAAAAACAGTTTTTCATATATTACGATCCTATTTTGCACTTTCATTATATCTGCTGTGTTGATCTCCATTAACTTAGCCGTTTTCGGATCTCTAATGCTGTGTGTTTGGAATTCTTCATTGTCTACAGAAAACTGATACAATTTTTCATTTTTTAGTCAAATCTCTTTTTTGCTTATAGGTCATATTTTGTAAAATTTAAGAGCAATAATATATCAGTGACCGAAAAAAAAAATACCAGTTCATGATTGTCTATATTTAGCATATGATTCATAGCGTAAAGGCAAGATTATATTTCACTGAAGAATTCATCTACACTGATATTGAACTATATAAAAACTGCTATTATAATTCTTATTAATTGCAGTGAGGTATCTGAACTGATAAAAGTAACAAATGGAACAATATATCTGTAAAATTAACTAATTCTCAAAAGAAATGTAAGCATGAAAAACCCTGCACCTGCTTTCTTTGCAATATTTTATTCAAAAGAGTGAGAAAAAGCAAGCTAGGAATCAAAATTCACTAGAGATAGCAAAAAGAGTGACCACCCAGATTTTTATCACTCTTGGAGACAGTATAAATGCAAGTGAAAAATGCTTATTACTGAATTTTTCTCATTGATTGTTTGTCTATGTCTTTGCGAGTAAAATGAGTATTTCATTGAAAGGGTCAAAATGATTCTTGTCTGTCGTTTTAGGAATAGATGCCTATATTTCAAAATCTGACTAATCTAGAATGATGAACTTTTGTTTAGAAATATTTGTTAACTGTATAGAAAAAGTCAAAAATTTTCAAAATGATTTCTTTCAGTCAAACAAAAGTAATCAACTGGCAGAAATGATTAAGGGTCAAAATGACCCCTACCGCTGTTCTAGTGTTAACTTATGACTAATTTTTTTAATTGTTGAATTCTCTAATTGAATATTTTTAGTTCATTTGTTATTTATTAAATCATTTATTGTTGTTATATGTTTAAAATAATGCTTGAAACATTCATCAATCTGATGGTAAATATTTTCAACTAGTAATAGATTGAAGGAAGCTTCATTAAATTTTATTATAATGTATTAAATTAATCTCAACATGGGTCATAATTACGTATTGAAACCAAATTTTAATTGTTCCTTTCATTGATATTTTATGTTATACTTTTTTTAGATTAAGTTTTTAAAATTTTGGATGAAATGTACTTGATAATGATAAAATATGTGCATGGCTGACCTATAATTCATGCTCAAGTAAAACTTTTGTAGTTCTCAGAAAATGCTATCAATATTGCTTATAACTTTTTACTGAAGATACTTAATAATTTTTTACGATGCTTTAGTTGATCTAATGCAATACCAATTTCTTGAAAGTTCAGATGGAGTGTGATCTGTGATTTAAAAAAAAAATGCAGGTAGCAATATAGTTGTAATAATAATTATATTTCAAAGAATAAATGCCCGCATTTACAAGTGTTAAAATTCTAGGGAGTACACAATGGTAGATCAGTTTTCAACCTCAATAATTAAAGCAATCAGCCTTATTAAGGGTCAGTAGTTGTCTTATGTTTGAGTACCCCATATGGATTTTCAGGATTGTTATTGCTTCAGAGATACCTATCTTCTAACTGCTTAAATAAGTTGTTCATAATTCTTTTAAAAGACTGAAAGTTCAGCTGAAACATTTTTTTATCAAGAGGCAATACTTGAAACCACAATGTAACTTATCAATTTAAAACCATACTTGTTTTTAGATGATTTTTCTAAAACTAAGTAGTCCATATAAAAGGATGTAACTGCTATGCATTAATTTATGTCGGCTTTCTTTATGTTCTTCTCATTGCTAAGTAACATACTTTTGTATATAATTTTGGAGAACAGCCTTAATTAGAAAAAAGATTTATTAGCAAATTTTATGTTTGTCTATGAAAACATGTAAAAGCTTAAGCACAATAAATTCATTAGTTAACTGTAAATACGAAAATTACCGGAGTAAAATTTAGCAAAAAAAAAAAAAAACATTTTAAGATATGGGTTACCTCCATTACTAATCTTAATTCATGTAAAATGTGATAACACATATCATTATTATTGCTTCTAAAATTTGAAATTATGTTACCGAAACCTTTAACTTGTTTGGGTAATTGTATTTTAAACATATAATCTGATAAATTTGCTGTTAAAGACACTCTAGCGTTAAATACACTCTAGTTTGCATCGATGCTTATATAACCTTTTTGTTTGGTTATTATTTATTTTGGTGTTTGTAGAAGGTTAGAATCATCATTATTTAGAGGTGTAACATGTTCACAATTTTTTTTTTAGCTGTTTTGTTTAATTTTGTCTTTTAACCATACATAATAAAAAAGTATTTTCTTTCTGCATTTTTTTCCATACAAGCATTATATAAATTTACTAACTTATGAATATTTATTTGCTTGCTTCAAAAATAGCATTTAATTTTGATTTGATCCTTGTATTTTTAATTTTGTAGTTTATATTGCTAAATAATTTTCTTTACAAGTGAGATTTTATAATTCGTTTTAACTATTTATCTTTGTTATTGTAATGATATTTTTATTAAACATTTTCTTTTTATACAAATAAGTTTCTGGCAATTATTATAAAAATTTTGTTTTACTTTATAGCTGTTTTTTTTCTCATCTATATGTATTTATTTTATTTTTAAACTTTACTTTGTAATTCCTGTTTTTTTATGCATGACTTTGATATTTTATATGTATTAGCATTTATTTTTATTCTTTTACTCTGCAATTTTTTACTAACTTTTATTGGTTTTAGTGAAATCAGATTTATTTTCATTAGTTCAAAATATATTTTCTTTTCATTTTTGTTTACTTTCTGTTTCTTAAATTGAAGTGTAAAAATTGCTTTATTTGTTGAATAATACAAAAAATATTTAAGCAACAAAACATAATTAACTAAAAATGATCAAAGTATTAATACTGATAATAAGTTTAACTTTCAATGATAATTTTTGCTTTTGATGAGATAATATTCAAAATCTTATTTTGTTTGATAACTTTACATGTTAGTTAACATAAAATTTAAATCATCTTTTCGAACTATTGAGACAGTGTTTGTAGAGCTAGCAATTTTGTTTCTGACCAACAATTAAAAAAAATTTCAAGTTTTTTAAGTACATTTCTTTTTATATTTTTAATTTGTAAGATTATTGACAATGAAAGTTAATCGATTTTAGCCAACAATAAAATGAAATCAAATTTTCCTTTGAGCTATCAGTAAGCCCATAAAACTATAACTGTGCCTTGACATAAAACAGGTGTTTAAAGTTTCAAGGGTTGTATGAATTTTAACTGAATGCGATCTTCTACTTATATTTCCTCATATTGTAATTCTTAATGAAAACTGCTCAAGAAATGACCTCACTTTCTTAGATATAGATTTTTGTGCATTCAATATACTGAACTCAAAAATTTGCTCTGAGTACTGAAAGATGCTAAGGTAATAAAAATAAGTAATAATAATTACATCTTGAAAGTTACTTTGTGACTTAGGTTTTCCATTCATTAATCTAATTTACTTATAAATATATGAGTAAACCAAAACTGTTTTATGCTTATGAATTTTTAAAATATATTTGAATTTTTGGGTGAACACAATGAATTATGCTTCTTTACTGAAAATTTTAAGTCTTTCACCTTGTTTAAGTAGTTTAGCTAGTCACAAAACTGTTTAGATATTGTGTATTAAACCTATGATTATCGGTGTTTTGTTGATTTTCTTCTTCAATTAACATAACTAGTTCTATTACTACTACTTGTCTGTGATGAAACAGGTATCAGTACAAATATGTTTATTTGAAAAAGTACCTTTTAATTTCTTGTGCATATCCAAAGTTAGTGTGCCAAATTTAATAAGTAGGTTTTCTTTTTATGTCGTGCTACATGGTTTATTAAAGGTTAATTTAAAGTTTTTAACTTATTCCTTTTAGTTATTTTTTTTTATTAAAAAAAACGATGTTTTTTAGCAACTATGATCATGATGTGATATCGTATTAACTAAATAAAATCATTAATTAATAAATTAAAAATTTATGATTTTAAGTAGAAAAAAATAAATATATTAATTTCTTTATTGTATAAAAATGTACCTAAATCTTTGATGGAATTCAAATCTTCATGTTTTGAGGTAAAGGTGGATTTGAATTTTACAGGGTATGTAAGTAATTGTTGTATTCAAATTCATCTGCACTTGCACTTTCAATACTTTTCAATGCATTTTAGTGCTTTTCTATTTTTGAAATTAGGTTTAGTCACCTTTAAAACTCAGAAAATTGAATTTAAAAGTGAAATAATATTTTGAGCTTTGTGTGATGATATTGTGACTTAAAGTCAAACGTTTATACATACATATATCATATAAAACTTTATTGTGGCTAATGATATTGTAATCTATATCTCCAGTGCACTTTTAAAGTGCATATGTTAGATAATATTTATTATGTCTTTGATGTTAAAATTAAATCAGATTAAAAATCTGACCATTTTGTTGTCCTATTTATGAGATCCTGTTATCTCATATTTCTAATATATTAAAATATTTTATGATTTAAAAAAATACATTGTTTAGAGTAGTGAAAAAGGGTTGTAAATATTGTTTTTACTGTAATTGCTTCATTTATACAAAAAAGTTACGAAACATCCCATGTGTGAGTTTTTAAGTGTATTCCATTTAAACTTACTAAAATTGGGCATCTTCAAATACTATTTATACTGACAGTTATAAACGCTCTTGAGGATGTTCTATAACCATTGTACATTTTTATGAAATGCTTTGGTTTCCCCCCCCCCCAAAGAAACCGTTACAAATGTTCCTAATTTTTCCCATCCAAAGGATTCATCAATTTTAATTATCCTAGGTATCAGGGTAGTAAATTTTATTAATTTAATTTCTCCTAAGTTTCATATTTAAATATAAAAAACTGAAGTAACAAGGAGGTTCAATGAAATATTATCATTGAAATAAATTGTGTATGAGAACTAAGCATTTTTGATTTTATTTAATTAGGTTTTATTATGTTCTTTTTCAAAAAAGAAATCTTTAAATTACTTTTAAAATCGAACATAAAAATTAACTTATCAAAAGATTTAATGAATGAAGAAAAATTTTATTTATATTTTGGTCTTGAGTTAATTTTGAGCTGTAGGAAACTTTTCTAACAAAATTATCTTTATCTTTTTGAGTTTTAGTTTTGTGTGTATTTAAGGAAGAAATAATTTTGCACAAAAAATTTTTTATTCGTCAACAAAAATTCATTTCCGAATTGCAGTGGTGTGACTTCCCCTGAAAAAAAAGAGAGCTCACCACATGGTGTAAAAACTGATTCAATATTTTAAAAACAGTGAAAAGAAAAATCTTAATCCATATTTTAAATTCCTTTTAATATAATTAAGCTAAAATTATCACTTTTAATAAAATATTCTTACAATTTTTTATTAAATGCAAGGAATATTTAATAAAAAGAAACAATTACAGAAAAAGAACCAAAACATTAATAAAATATTTTAGTTTTATTCTGTATTCTGTTTGACAATACAAAAAATTAATTTGTCATAAATGTACGAAATGAAGTATAGGGATAGTATTTTTCAATTCACTGTTTTAAAAAAAAAATAATAATCTACACATATCAGGTTTGCCAAAGACTACTTTCAAATTCTTCCCCCTCAACACAACAGGGAAAGAGAGAAAAAGCAAGTTTCATGGCCTTTTAGTGGACTTCTAGGTTGTTTTTTTTTACTATCACTTTCTGAAACATGTTCATTGTGCATAATATATCCCATGAGAAAATGTTTATTATTCAAAAATTAGTTTTGGCCTACTAGACCCAGAAGTGTAGCTAATTGTTAATTTAGTTTTAAAAACATTTTCCCAAGTATCAGAGTAATTAAAGAGGTAACATGATTTTGTTGGTTAAGTTTTGCATGCTAGTAAATATGGAGGTTTTGTTAAAAGTAGGTTAAAGCTATGTCTGCAACAAATAGCAACAATTTTAATGATATATCTTTTATGATGCTAGTATAGTATTTTTTAGTTTAAACTACTCGCATAAGTTTTAATGTTTATACAAAATCATCAAGATCTATTTAAAATTATTGGTTAAATTATATTTTTTACATTTGCTTTAATAATGGTCTTCTAAAAAAAATTACAAAATTGATTTATATTGACAGTATAGTTACTGTTTCTGATGAATTTTTGTGTGATTAAAACAATCATAACAGTTGCAATAGATTATCTTGGTAATCTGTATATATTACTATAAGTCGAATGCATTATGCCATCTCATAAATAATTCAGGTTTATTTGTTGCACATATTAAACTCTGTAAACTTGTCAGGAACCTTTTGACTCAATTTGATCTTGAAGTCTCAGTGAATAATTGGATAATAAAAATTAAACTTTATTTATTAGCAATAATTGTTAAAATGGGTCTCTTAGCTTAAATCTACATAAATTTCAAAATAAGGTTCCCTTTTCAAATAAGAATTTTAATAACTTTTATCAACACTGTTTTATGCCAATTGCCTGATATCCTCATAGTGCATTAATATTACTTACATTTTTAATTTTGAATTAAAGCAAAATTTGTTCATTTGTCTCACTTTCATATTAATTTTAAAAATAAGTTACAATAGAACTCTGAAAAATTCTGCATAATAACTAGATAAATTGATTATCTACTTCAAAAAAATTTGCCTGAGTAAAAAAAAAAAAAAAAAAAAAAAAAAGCGAGTTAATTGTGTACTGTGAATTAACACACATTATTAATGGGATGGCATACTATCTATTTAAAGTGTGATGAAATAAATATACAATTTTCAAGTCTGATGTGTTCAAACTGATGGAACATTAATATCTGTGAATCTGTTAAACTTTGTAAATTTTTATGATTTTACTATCACATTTTAAAACTAATCTCATTGTACAGAATTTTCAAAATGTGAACTTGATTCTGCAATTTTCTAATTAGATATGAAGTACAAGATCTGAAAGATATAAAGCTCAAGAATGTGCTCACTTAACATTACTTGACTTTATAAAAATATTTTTATACACTCAATTTTTTGTTGATCACTTTCCCTCTTTTACAATATTTTACTGAGCCACAAACTAATTCATCAGTATTCTTTCTGTTAACAAGTTAAAGTACAAATTTTTGAAGATTTATTCAATTTTTTAAACTATTGCCATTTATTTTAATTAGCAATTTTTTGATCTGATTCTTCCTAGAGTCAAAACAAATGCATACTATACAATCCATTTAAGAACATGAATTAAAAAGTTTGTAATTCAGATACAAATATAATACCCTAGTTTCTTTCTTTCTCTAAGATTATCAAGTTAGAGATAAAATACTTTTTGCCATTCTGATTAGTTATAAGTAGCATTTTACCTTGTAACATTCTGAAATTTTGAAACTACTTCTGATGCTGTGATGGAGGTCCTGGTATATTTTAATGAGTGTTTCTGCAATTCTTGACGTAAGAAGTTATCATTGAATAAAAAAAATAGTGGAAACCATTTTAAAATTTTTCATGGATTCTATATTTTGTACTTAATATGGTTAAGATGAAGAGTTTCTAATTGATAATTCAAATTATTCCTTGCAAAATTTAAATGTAATAGATACATATTGCTCTAATTAATCTTAGAATCTTTCATTTTTATTATTGAAATTTTTAAAATCACTATCTGAAATCATTCAAAGCAAATAAATATCAAAACAGCAGAGGTAAAATCTGATTTATTTAGAAATAATGCTTTTCTTAAACAAGATATTTAAATATTTTCTAAAAAATGTAAAGACTTCAAAAAGTTAACACTTTATTGTAAATTGTTCAGAACAAATAAAATTATCAGTTTCTAAAGAATGACTTAACATTCACAAATTAGTTTAAGGTTATCTTTTGAATTAATTAATCAGACTTAAAATATTTTGTTAAATCAAATTCTATATTATCAACTAAATATTGCTGCCAAACAACTTGTTTCTCAAAAAATGTCATGATATACATTACTGTCAAAAACCTGAGCTTGACCTTTGGCTTTGATAAGAGCTTTGAATATGTTAGTCATTAATTAGTTGGATCACTTTATCTAATGTTTGACAGCGTACGTGTCTTCAATAACTTTGAAGACCTTTCTATAGGTCTTCTGTGTTTATTGGCATCTACTTAAAGTTTTCCCTGTTTAGTTCATCTTATAATAGTTCAGTTGTGACTGCTCAGGGTTTGTGGTGATCCTCTGATGTGAGCATCTTCTTTTCTTTTCCAATTACTGCAAGACTTTGAACTGTGCTTTGGATCATTATTTTGTTGGAACACAAAGCCACACCCTGAAATTTGTGTTTCTGATGAGATAACATATCACATTTAATTCACATTCTTTTTGATGAATTACTTTAATTCTAACCAAATCACCAACTTGAGTGCTGCAAACTATCCCCACAAGGTATCATTGCATTCCACTTGGTATTACTCAATCTGGATGGCATACTAAAGTCTAGGATGGAAACCAAAAAGTTGAAACTTAAATTCGTCGGTTTAGAGAACTCTCTTCCATTGTGCTTCGGTGTAGTCATTTTATTGCCCAGCAGATTTTTTTATAATGTTTCTAGTTCTAAGGAGTAGTTCATTTATTGCAGTTCTAAGTCAAAAGACCATAGGTTTCCAAATGCCTGGCCACCACCCTATCTGACACCTGTCTTTTGTAGTTCTTGCTACTTCTGAAATGATGAAACATCTATTATTTTTGCTTGTTGTCACAATAAAGTTGCTAAGTATGGTTATTTTTGGATGACCAGTTTGTCTTCTTTCAAAATTTTCTGGAATTTATGATCTTTTAATAGTTTGATGCAATGCTCAGATTGATATATTCAGCTTCTGAACACTTTCTTACAAAGCCCTCTTGATCAGAAAAAATAATTGCTTGACTCGAGTCCTGACACTCAATTCGAATTTCTGGTTCATTTGAAGATTCTTCATACAGTTCAACTGATTAAAGTAAGTTAATATTGCAAGGTTAAATTGCACAGATTTGTATCTGATTGTCATCTACACATGAACATGATAGGATATTAGTGCCATGACTTGTAAAGCAGATGACTCGTAAAAGTTCGTTAAAATTCTGCCAGTTGGAGAATCAGGTATATTGGAAAACAGTAAGTTTCAATGTTGGATTGATGCGTTGTCTTTTGTTAAGAAATTTCTGGAAAAATAGGGGTCTGCTCAGACTTTTGACAAGAACTGTAAATCTTTTATTCATTAAAAACTCCTAGAATTGAAATTTCAAAAATTATTTTGAAAATCTAATCCCCCCTATAGAAAATTCTGTGCTAAAGCAGTTTTGTCATTGGTCTCACTAAAGTTTTACCTTATATCTTGGTGCATAAATTGATTTACATATAAAACACTTTTTATAATATTACTACAATGTTTGATTTATAATATATCAAAAATTTAAAAGCTAGACTTTTTTTAAAATAAAAAATATCAATGACAAGTTCTCTTATACTTTACTAATTTTATAGAATCTTTTTAAATTATTGTACTATAGCTTTCCTTATTTAAATGAAGAAACAATGCTACATAGTTATTAATTATTCATACTTTTTTCAACTAATTTGTTTTCTCAATTGTTAATTTTTTACATTTTAAATTGATAGTTTAAGTTTCTTATAAAAACTTAACTACTTCTGTCCTGAAATAGCTGATGCTCTTTTAAATAGTAATTTTAAAAAAAATGTGATAAAATAATTGTTCTCTTTAATATTACTCTATATTCAAATGCAGAAATAGAATTACAGTTAAAATTTGTAAATTGAATGATTAAAATTAATATTTGGTTAATTTTCTGAAGCCTAATGCGTTGTAGCTTTGTTTTAACATCAGTTTGTGAAAATTGATTTTGACTTTTTTTCTATTTAAATAAAATTAGCTCACTCAGAATGAAATTAAACTTTTCATACGTAAGTACAAGGATAATTAAAGTAAGTGATTAAAAAATCAGAGAAAAATTATATATTAAAAAAAGAAAAGAATGGAGGTTTTAGTACCCTCTTGGGCTACCTCTAGTGTGAATGCAGGGGGCAATACGGTCATGCATTAAGGCATACAATTTCCTTATGTCCTGTAATGTCTTGATCGTTATTTGCAATTAAAATACGTCTAAATCTACTATAAACTCGAAGGTTGTCCAACTTGCTGTCCTAGAGATGCTAGTTCAATGACAAACCTTGGGATCAGACAAGGTGGTAGTGTGGCCGAGCATTGCTTGTGGAAAAAAAAGGCTCTTGTGAACTCTGCCACGAGTGGCGAAACATGTGTTTGAAGGATGTCGCGAATGTACTACTGAACTGTCATGGCACCATGGAGGAATATTGTCTTATGCAATATCACCCGATACCATCTCACCAGCTGTATGAAACTGTGTGCTTCTGTACAGCAAAGGCAGGATTGACACCCAGCTCCTTGTTGCCTTTGTTTGGAAAATCGGCCTTTTTGAACTGCAGCCAAATTTAATCAAGTCGTCTTGATCACTCTTAATATTGATCCACGGTACGAGGACATATCAGTGGTATGTTTGTGATATCCTTCAGCGACATGTTCTGTCACACATAGCAGGGCTCCCAGGAGCCATTTTTTAACAAGACGATGCTCAATAAACCATGGAATGAGATGACGCAGGGCAAAATAAGGAACTCTTATGCCTCAATACATGACCCTATTGCAACCTACATTTGCTAGATTTGGTTCAAAAACAGTACTATATTCTCCACTCATTTGCATTTTTTCCTTCAATAAATTTTTATTTTGCTTGGATATTTTAACTACATTGTATGTAAAATACTTACTACATTGTATGTAAAATTTTGTTACATTTCTTAATTATTATATCATCAATAACTATTAAAGTATTGTAAATTTGAACTTCAACTATTATGTATTAAAAAAATTTAATTAGGTGAAATTTATTACAATCATTGTTACATTCGATTGAATTTTTATTTTTTAAAGCTTCAAAAATTAGAAATTGATTAAGCTGCATAAAGAAAGAGGTTGTTTGGAAAAGTATTACATTATTGTAACTTTCTCTTAAAAATATTATATTTTCCTCTAATATTAATGAAAAATAAAACAATTATCATTTTTCAATGATAGATCTTTCAAAATGCAAGAACTCCTAAATAATTTTATATTTAATTTATTTTCTGATTAATACCTTTTTTTATTATTAAATGTAATATTGTGGGACCAAATACTTAGTTTTCCTCTCATCTATGTATTCAAAAAGTGCCATATTCTTCCAGAATTATTTTAAAAACATAATATACGTATTGCAGACAACTTTCTACTCTTGTCTTTGATGACTTATTTGATACGTAAATGTTTTGTAAAATATATTTTCACATTTTGCTTGACTTCCTCACAAACTGTTACAAATGCCTAATGTCCGGTTTTATAATTGTTTGTATTCCTAGAATTTGTTAATTTTAGAAAAACTGCTTTAAACGGTGTACTTAGGATCATGGATTATGTAAACGAGTGCAAACATCTATTATTTAGTAATTCCTTACAAAATATATAAGTTTACAAGAACTTGATTCAAATAAAACAGTTATTCTGATCTTTATTTGAGCTTGTTCTTCTATTATCTTTTTGTTCTAACTTTTAAGTAAAGAATTCTGTTTGAAAAGGCGAAAATTCTTATAAAGATCATATTTTATTCTTATACAAAGCAAAATATATCCTCCCTTTCTGTTGTACTTTTACTTCAAAGAAATGTTTATTACGTTTCTTTTAAGCAATTAAAAATATTAATTAAATGAGTTGAATTTGCTTAACTTTAAAATTTGTAGATAATTTTTCATTTGTTTCTTTGTTATTCGTTGAATTTACTCATTTATTCTGTTCTAAAGTATTGTGACTTGATGTATTTAAATTATTACTTTATATTTTCTTATTTAAAGTTCCTTATCAAAATCTTAAAAGTTAGTTGAAATGAAGATATTGCATTTTACCATATTATGTATTGTAATAATTTCTACCAGTTTGCATGCTAACATTGTAAAAATCATTTCAATATATTTGAAAAAGTTTAGTTAATAATAGTATTTTTTATCTATATTAAAATATATCGGATGTTAATCATAATGTAAACTCTTAAAAATTGTCTAACTAGTCCTAGGATATATACTATTTCATGTTAAATGTGAAACTGCACTGTAATCAAGCACCTTAAAATGAACACTTTAAATTTTTATGTGAACATAAATTCTCTTTAAAATAACAGTTCATTCTTCTGCAAAAGTAAATAAGTTTTTGTTTCTGTTTATTATTTTAATTGTTCTGGTTATGAGACTGGTTTTAAAAGCAAATTCTTGTGTTAAATTTAAAGTTAGCTTTCTAAAAGTATTTTATGTAGATAATAACTCATGAGGGAAAAGGTGACTTGACATTAATTGATAATCCTGCACTTAATAAGATTGAATAAATATGTCACTCTAAGGTGCTTTCCTACATTTATTATGTTTTGAAAATATTTTTATATTTTATTTTGTTTTTAGTTCAGTGTCTGTCTTGTAAACTTTCATAACTGGTGATGTCTTGTGTAAATAAAGCTCTCTTAAAAACTATGATGCAGTGTCTTAAATTTTTGATTATTTATAAAAAAAATAAATTAACAGGGTGTTTCGAGTCCTTATCAAAAATAAAATCTAACTATAACAAAATACATAAACGTTACGGGTCACTAATTAATATTTAAGAGAGAGGAAAATATAAAAATTTTGGCAAAATCTGACTTATAACTGTTGGGGAAAAGAAATAAAAAATGTTGAAACCAGTTCGATTCAACAATCAACTTTCACCTCCTCAGTTTACTCAACTAATCGGGTTTCGATATTTTTAATCTGGTCTTTCTCGTAAATGATGTCATATTTCAGCAACGTTTTTCCATTTTCCTTGCATAAATATTAATTTGCAGTCTAATTTCTATTCTTCTTTTACTTCAATATTTGACTAGAATTATAAAAATATTTGTTAAGTGCAGTGATTATAACATACCCTATATATCCGAAAAACTTTATGTAGGGGAGAGTGGGGTCAATTGTAACATTTTTTACTTAACTATTTTTAACTGACAAAAAATCCAATATATTACTAGTATTAATTGACAGACGAGTAAAGTAGACTGTCCTCTACTAGAAAAAAAAATAAATACCTTATTTTAAACGTTATTATATTAGTTTTTGACAGTCGCGCACTTGTTACAATTGTCCTCACTTACGGGGTCAATTGTAACAGTTCATAAATTCAACTAAAACATAGTTAATTATACATATTATTATAGCTGTGATATATTTCTTTATTGATCAAAATAGTAGTGATATTTTAGGAGTAAAAATAATAATGAGCAGAGACCTAAAGTGCTTAACTTTTAACTTTAAGGGGTTAAAAATTTTAATTTATGCTGTGAAAGGTGAGAAATAAAATAATGCAGGATAATATAAATGATATAGAAAACTATTCGTCGTGGTTCTTAAAGAATTAAGTAATGGTTTGTAAACATAAGAAATGAGACCTAAGGGTTTAAACAATTGCTACATAAGAAATTAAATAGGGATTTTTTATTTTTAAATTAGTCACGTGTGAGAGATTGAACAAATGAAAATATAAGAGGTTTAATAGTTATTTTTTAGTTTCAAACAAATGAGGCTTAAGGGGTTAAAAGTGAAATACATGAGGAGTTAAATATTGATGTTTAGGGTTAGAACAATGATTTTTAAGGGTGTAAACAGGTCGATATGTGAAGGATTAAATGGTGATTTTTAAGGTTTAAAAATGAGACCTGAAGGGTTAAAAAAGTGAAAAATTTTCAATTTTTTCACTTATTCAACTTTTGTTTTCAATTTTTTCGAAATCTTGAACTCTGCATATATTTTATCTGCTGTAATAAATTCCGATTCTTCCTGTCCATTTAAGGGAGTACTTATGATTAAAAAATAAAATAAAAATCATAAAAACTACATATAAATAGGAACAAAAGTAAATAATTTATTTACCTTTAATCTCACTATAAAATGAATCCTTATTCACATGTGTCGTGTATAAAACTCCGAATACGACGATTCTATAGTATTTGAGATAGGCGCAGACGAGAATTTACAAAATAAAAATAACGGTTTAATTTTAAAATACTAAGTATTTTAACACAGCAGACGATTTTTTACTGATTTACTTTAACTTGTTCGCAGAATAAATTTTAAACAGAAGAGAAAATGGAGTTGACGATAATAAATGAACTAATGAAAGTAAATAAACAGAGCAGTCCAGATACATCGTTGTCAAGGAGACCACGTAATCAGAGTTCGTCCACAACATGTATGTGCACATTGATAGGAAACATTAAACTGGTGCTAACGCCGCTAATATTCATATACCGCATGAAAATAAATCGCACAAAACCAATGGCACAAAAATAAAATCGCATAAAAAAGGACCGCACAAAAACAGGTTTCACTGTTTTTATACATTAAAAAATAAGTTATTTTTATTCTTTATTTAAAAAGTAAACAATCATGAAGGTGAACTTGCTGCTGAATATTATGTTTTAAATGACATAATTTATTCATTTATTTATTATTATCATTTATTTATTTATTATTATTATGATCATTTATTTATTTATTATTATTTTACATAATTTATTTATAATATTATGTAAAAAAACACAAAATTTTCAGTCAGCTTTATCTTAAACCACAGCGAAATTATGAATTTTATTTTCAGCTGTTACATTCGTCCCTTTATTTATTGTTACAATTGTCCCCAAGACGCCATTTCAGCTTCATTTGTTAAAAACAATGCTAGTTAATTAACAAAACCAATCTTTTTTTCTTTTGAAATGTTAATTAAGGTGTCCACTTACATATTCGGTTAATAATTTTTATTTGCTTAAACGAAATTACTTTGTTTTAATATAATATTCTAATACCAAAAAAAGTACTTACGTAGCGTGAAAATATCTTTTGTCGTGTAACTCTTTCAAAAGTACATAAAAATGGTTGCCAGCAGGGGTGTACATGTAGATTTATTAAATACACCTTGTGCACCACCTAGGAAACAAATCTAGAACCCGACACTCGAAATTTTTGCTCTGTTACAATCGTACCCTGTTACAATTGACCCCACTCTCCCCTACAGATTATTAGTTTATTATTTATTACAAGTTTAAGAAACTCATATTCAGAAAAAAAAATCTGAATAAAATTAGTTAAATTAAACAGCTAAAAAGGATAGTTTCCACAAAAAAATTATTTCTTTAGATAATAAAATGTAAAAAGTTTACTTATGCTCTTATAATATTGGGGAAAAGTAATAAAATTTAAAATACTTCAGATAATACTATAATAAATTTAACATTATCTAAAAACAAATAAGATATTCAAAAAAATATTAATTTGACTTTTTTATTTCCAATTTTTGAGTTCATTAAATAATGCTAAAATAGTCATCGAATCTCTAACAAAGACAGAAGTAAGCAACTGCTTTTTCTTCTGTTGATTCATAAAAATTAGAATTCCAAATATATCTTTCACTATTCTTTAAAGGTCCGGGAAAGTTGGAGATACAGCATCTCCCTTTAATATCATAATAAGTTCTAGAAAGGATCTGCCCTAGCTATAAATTTCATAATTAATGTTATTAAATTCTGGGATATTTCTTTCCTATTCATTTCATTTTTACCTCAAAAATGTAGGTCATTCAAATTAACAACGAAATGGATGTCCCATCGTTAGGTTATTGTTCAGGAAAAAAGTAGCATGCTTTTTATTTATTTATTTTAAATTATATGAACTGCAGTTTGAATAATGGTATCATAATAAATAGAAAGAAAAGTTCCGATGCTATTGAAACAGGATTGAAAATAGCTTCTCGGGAACAGATTTTTCAATTCATAACTGAAAATAGCTTCACTTCTCCCCCAAAAATATGTAAACTTATAGATTTCATATAAGGGTCATTCTCACAAAAACAGTCATTTTCATGTCCCCAGTATATTTTATGTTTGTTTTACAGCTTACGAAAAAAAAAAAAAAAATTCAGGGAAAGTGTCCTTCGGAATGCAAGCTAACAAAAGAATAAAAATAAAATTATAAATTTTTATTTTTTTATTTATTTTAGGTAATTAAAATATACCAATATGTCATTCCCTCACTTGTCCCCACTGCTGATTTAAAAAAAGAAAAAAATTGTTTCTGAAATAAATTTTTTTTTTTTTACAAATTCGTGTTTTTTATTTCAGAATAATGAAATATAGAATTCAGAAAATCAATTTTATATTTAATTTCTGATAAAAATATTAACACAGCACTATTTTAAACTTTGTCCCCAGTGTTTCGCGTCATTCCCTCACAACAATGTTCTTATCACCTGCAATCTTCTTAGAATAAAAATATTTTAATAAGAACTTCAGAAGTTAACAACTGGCATCATAGAACAAAATTGCAGTATGTTTCCATCTTCAACTTAAAGAAGCTTTGCTGTGGAATAAATTTGAATGAATCAAACCAGGTAAAATTTTTTACATTTGTCATTCCCTCATGTCATTTTTTAGAGTAAAATAAAATACAACTTCATCGAGAAAGTGGATAATTATATGTTGCTTTCTTCTATGAATATAATAGTATGTGATTGACTTCAGAAATTAATTAGGCCTAACTGTTATTTTTAAATTTTATTGATTTCGTCATTCCCTTACTAGTGTATAAAGTGAGGGAATGACGCTGAAGTGAGGGAATGATTCAAGATGAGTATATTATCAAATTTTTTTTTGTTCAATCGTGCCAGCCAATTTTATTTCCCAAACCTGTAAAAACTATTAAATATATAAGACTAAATTATAATAAATATTAGATATACTTAGTATGTTATCATTTTCAAACTTTAGGTAGATGTAACTTAGATAAAAACATGTATTAAAATAAAATATCATTCCCTCACTATTAGTGTCATTCCCTCACTTTTTAAATTGTGAAAATAATTAATTTACTTATTAATTAATTTGAAAAATAAATTAAAAAATTAAATTAATTTATTAAATTAATTAATTTATTTATTAAATTAATTAATTAATTATTATAAATTAATTAATTATTATAAATTAATTAATTATTATAAATTAATTATTTAAAAAAATTAATTAATTTAAATATTAAGTATAATTTATAGGATATATACTTTCTTTATAATGCCATTACATATTTCTATTAATATAAAAAGTTTCAGAGCTTTTTATTCACTTAACTTTTTTGAGATTTTATGAACTGAAAAATGACAGTTTTCGTGAGAATGACCCATAAATGATAATGATTTTATTTTATACAAATGATAAATGGAGTTGCATTAAATTTAATACAAAAATAATAGCTAGTTACATGTCAGAAGAATTTTTTTTTATTATATATATATATATATATATATATATATATATATATATATGTAAAACTTATTAAATTTATTGTTTGTTCCTCACGAACAATGTAAAAAAAAGACTGTCTGTAAAGTATGAATCGGATAAAACTTTTGTATTGCAAATGCAATGAATCATTCATTTGGAAATTTTTAAATGAATCATGTTGAAAAAGAAAAGTTTGTGTTTTGTAGAGCAAAACAATTTCTTTGGCTGCACAAGTGAGCCATTGAAAGTGTTCACTTTTGAGGAAAGAAATGAATTAAGAGTAATTTTAGTAAGTGGTAGATCTTTAGCTAATCGCAAAAACACTTTTTTTGCAAGTGAAAGTTCATTTTTAATATTCAAAGTTAAAATAACATTCTATTTGCTTCCTCAAATAACTGTTTGTCTTGTCAGGATCGGACTGGAAGTTAAGAGCCCTTGAACGAATAAAATATCCTTAATTTTTTGGAAATACTAATGAAGCGTTATTGATTTGCAAAATTTATAAGAAATTTTAAAAATTCTTTAATGAGCTAAATATTTTATATTTAATTTTAAAGCATCTACTTTTTATTTGACGCAGTTTTTTTAAAAATTTATTGTAAGAAAATAAAAAATATAGTTTTGTTATATTTTAATTTAATTATTATCAATGAAATATATGACAGGAAATTAGTATGTTCTGTTTCCCAAAATATTTTTTATTTTTTTCTCAATCCTAAACTGTTGAAACAATTTTAAACTAGTGTAACCCAAAAAATTTCTTAACTCGTTTTGTTTTTACTCAATCAATTATGTTAGTTATAAATTTTTCACTGAGAGGTGCATTTCAACTTTTAAGAACTGATACGTGAAAAAATTTTTTGTAAAAAAAAGTATAGACAATATTGTCTCAAATCAGCAAAAAATATTGAAATGCATGCATTGTTATAAGTGTGTATGCATTTTAATATTTTTTGAATACATTGTTCAAAAGGTGTTAATTACCTTGACATTGGCCAAAACGGACTAGTAAAGAAATATTTGAATAAGAAGAGCTACAAAATAATTTATTGCTTTGATTTTTACTGATTTTAACTAAATGTGATTAAAAGTTATAGAATCTGTTAACTTTAAAGTTTTTAAAAATATATTTGTGGGAGGGGGTAACATCCAACCTGTACTGCACTCTCACCAATAAATTGCGCAAAATTGATGTAATTTTTTTCAAGGAGTTTAAGCTTATAATTTTTTTTTTTAAATTAACGCTGAATAAATTATATAATATTTTATGCTTTTTTTCTGTTTAATATTAAAATATAAAACAGAAATTAATGACCGCCATTAAAATGTTAAACAGAAATAAATATAATTGCCGTAAGAGTAAGTATGCGTTTGTTTTATAATTCATTATTGCAAAGGTGAAGTATCATTTTGGGTATATGCGTTTTTTCTTCTACCATTTTTACCGGAGGACGAAAAAATTTTTAAAGGCCCCTACGTTCCAAACATTTTGAAGGTGGGACCCGGTTTTTACAAGCAAAAGATTGTTAACTTAGAATTTAATGCACAATATACCGCAATCTTAAGTATGTTTATGTTTCATAAAATTCATCATACGAGGGTTGTAAATTAAATAGTGGCAACTTAACCTTGAAACTCACAGAAAGGCGGGAATGCGCAAATAGGATATGGGAGGGGTGAGGGGGTACTGTTGTCGATGTGTATAGTGCAAAAAACAGTCGATCTGCTCAGAAGGGTGGTTCTTGTGTGGCGTTAAAGTGAGGAGTTTCGTTTCCATCGCTCTAAAGCATGTTTTCAAAAGACTTAATGCCGAAAATAGACAAGATGTTTGAACCCATCGTGCTACTGTCCTATACGGCAAAGCATTTGCGCCACAGACTTCGACTAATCCTCGATAGCATTCTGTTGCATTTTTGCCACGGGCAACCTCGATTTTAAGCCACGACCACTGATCACCTTTTGAAAACATGCTTTAGAGCGATGGAAACGAAACTCCTCACTTTAACGCCACACAACCACCACCCTTCTAGGCAGATCGACTGTTTTTTGCACTATACACATCGACAACAGTGCCCCCTCCCGTATCCTATTTGCGCATTCCCGGCCTTCTGTGAGTTTCAAGGTTAAGTTGCCACTATTTAATTTACAACCCTCGTATGCAAAGTTGAAATATTTTGCGTAGAAAATTTTTTCCATCTTCCTTTTTTAGACGGTAGGAGGTCCTAAGGACCCCTCTTGGTGTACAATATTTTTCTAGTGGGGCCTGGGATTGTATAATCAAAAATTTGTCAACTCATAATTTTATGCATATTATGCCGGAATTGTACTCATGTTTTTTTGTTTTATTTTTGTTTCATAATTCATCATTGCGAAGATGAAGTAATTTGCTTAGAAATATTTTTCTTTTCTTTTTTTTCCCTATTTTTAAAGGAGGCTGAATAGTAAGGGGTATCTTGATCTTAAAATAAAATTTTGTAGTTTGGGCCCCGGTTTATAGACTCAAAAGTTTACAAACTCAGAATTTTATCCACATGCGTTAGGCTGAAGATGCAGTTCCTATAATTATTTAAACTGTGACGCACTTAGGTAGCTTCAGACTTATTTATCAAATAAAATTCTAAATAAATAGTTTATTCATAATGCGAATAATAAAACAAATTACGACAAAGTATGTTTTAATATTGTTTTTATTTAAATGCTTTTTTTTTGTTGGAAAAGGCATTGGTTCAGAGGGCCCCACCTTTAAGGAAGGCCCACCGCTTTGGTTGAGGTTCAGGGGGCAATTGTATATATATTATATATATATTGTATATTATGTATATATTGTATATATATTTTGAAAATATTTTAATAAAATGACAGTATGAAAGTTTTAACTCTCCGGGTTTTATCATCCGTTAACTATAAAATTAATTCATATGCAATGAGATCTATCCTCGTATAATCTCTTAAACTTATCGACATTCGGTGAGAAATTTTATCTTATTTAAAATGTTGAACAGATAATTATTATTTAAAATATTAGATACCCTCAATGTTGCGATTCAGTCGCTGTATCCTAGTAATTTCGAATCCCTCAAAATAAAAAGTATCTTTCAGATCAAGCAACAAAAAAAAAGTGCTTTCGTAAAAAACTTTATCTATGAAACAAACGCACATTTGAGTTAAACGTAGTAAAAAAGAAAAGAAACCTCGAACAGCTCCCATGATTAACCAGATGTTAATTCCAGATCTTTTATGAGTGGTAGGAAATTTAATTCATTGAGCCATAACGAGTAAGAGAAACACGTTTTCCAATAAAAATTTAGTTTTAAGTTACGGATGACCAATTTTATTCATACATTCTTCTTTTCAATATTAAATTTAAATCCACTTATATATTGAAAATGTAATAAAATGTTTCCAAGCGCTTTTTTTGTGATTTCAAAAATAAAAAAAAGAGAATTTTTTTTTTCTAAATTTTTAAAATAAAAACTACCTCCAAAATATTTATCAGTATTTTTTTAAAACAATTTTATCAGTTTTAGTTTGTGTTTTTATTTGCTAGGAAATTAATCTTCGATGATGTTTAAATTAGTAATCGCATTCGAATTACTAATCTGTTATTTATAAGAAAATATTCATATTCTATTCGCGATGTCCATTATACTTCGATTTGCTAAGCTCCCAAGCCCAAACAATGAAAATATATTGTTACATTAACTCATTTGTTGAAAGCAAATTTAGTACGAGAGGGATACTCATCTATCGTATTTTTCTACAGTTTTCTTTGAATTTTATTCATTATGATTTAGTTAACTTTAAAAAAAATATATAATTCACTGTTTCGAATTTTTTATGTATTTAACTGCCATATTAATTCAGTTAAAATAGTTTTCAGCATTAGATATCTGTATGTCCTAAGACAGTGTTCAAAGTGTGGTACGCGTACCCCCAGGGGTACGGGAACAGTTTAGCGGGGGTACTCGTTCTTATGCAAAATATGTTGCAACAAGCGAAAATTTCAAAAATTTATATTTAAAAGCAAAGCTAACCATGAAAATTTACGATTACGCATTTTTTTTTTTTGTGGCTATTTTTTGCAGAGTTAGCAGTTAATAATTAGTGGTGTCAACAGCCAGTTTTGATTTTTAACTTTTGTGCGAATTTTTTACGGTAAAAAATACATTCATTTGTTATTAGTGGTACACAGTGTTACAAAAAATTTAGAAGGGGTACACAAAAGTCATAAGTTTGGGAAACACTGTCCTAAGAGGACACCACTTTAACTAATATATTTCTCTGTCCTGAAAGTTTTCACTTTACCAAGGTTTCCCTGAATTAAAATTCTGCACAAGGGTAAAATATATTGTACCTAAACACTTATTTCAGCCTGATTATTAAGAAGCACTGATTTCCAAAGTCATTATATATTTATTAATTTAATTATTTATTTTTAAATAGTTTTACGTTTACCATAAATCTGAATATGGTTGTGTCGAACATGGATAAGTGTTGTCCGGCAATGGATAACCGGTGAAATCACCAGGTCCAAGTACTCGGTACCAGATCTTGAAACTAAAAACTGGGTCCGACTACCGGGTACCAAAAATTAAATTTTTTTGCGGGATCCAACCGGGTACCAGGTACATCTCTACTTTTTACCTACCATTTCCTTAAATTCGCCAAAAAAAAAAAAAAAAAAAATCACTAGGAATGTTTTCTCTCGTATTAAAATTTTCGAGGAGTGAAAGAAAATATCTTACTATCAATATTAATTCAATTTAAAAATATTTATTATCAAAATCAAAAAGTTTTGTTCGAAATATGAAAAAAAAACAGAATTCGATTACAGATATTTATGCTCGCTCATTGACTGAACTTACAATTTATGCTAACTATTTATACTAACTATTTATATAAGCTAAATTTTTATACAAACCATATATGCTAATTAACCATCTATACTAATTAGCTATTTACAATAACTAATTATTTTAACTAACTACTTATGCTAAATGTTTCCTTCAATTACTAATAGTTACTCGTTCTTTTGAGTCATTATAAATAGCAGCAACATAAATAGTTGTCCGTTATACAAGTATATCTTTACTTTGTCTTTACCTCAATCCTTTTATGTATGTTCGTTTATTTTTTATTTTTATATTGTTTTTAAAGAAAAAGTTCAATAGCTTGAAGTGTTTCGTATTATATTTTATATGCTTGAATAAGAATGAATTGAAAAATTAATATCAAAAATTGTACCATCACATACAAAATACAGAGAAATTCGATTAAAACCAGCCTGAAAAAAAAAAACGAGAATTTTTTTTAGTGTTAGTGGCTATCTTGTTATGACGTATTTTATGAACGGCCCCTACCATTATCTCATCTTAGAAAAGAATTTTATAACAAAAAAATGTGTTGAGATTAACAAGTGAGTGACATTCCGTGGCCCCATAGCCAACCCAATAAACAAATTCAATACGAATATACAAATTGAAATATTTGCTTCCATTTTTAATAGAAAACTATCTCTTAATTCTT
Organism: Parasteatoda tepidariorum; assembly: GCF_982258835.1. Lineage (NCBI taxonomy): Eukaryota > Metazoa > Arthropoda > Arachnida > Araneae > Theridiidae > Parasteatoda > Parasteatoda tepidariorum. The sequence continues at coordinate 66,994,667 of NC_141765.1, forward strand.
TCAACATCAGGACTATTGAAGTTCAGTAGAAAAGACGAGAAAAACTTCAAAAACATTTTTTTTTCTCTTTCTCCAAACAATCAATAAGTACAAGTGAAAAGATTTTTCCTTAATTTGTGAATATCAAACGCGAATTTGTACTTAAATGTTGCTTACTTTCAGTTGTGGACTGTAGACGTGTAATAATTTTATCTCTGAGTTTTTTAATTTATTTATTTTTACTGTAGTACATATAAAAATTATCGGCATTAAGTTGGGCAAAAATTTATTCTATTAAATAAAAAAAAATAAAAATTTCAAAACGCTTGCGTTTACTAAATAAAAATTAGAAACTTTTTTTTCTCCTCAATGCCCACCTGGGTTGGTATTCGTCCATTCTGGTGCATTAGCGCAGATTTGTTGGCCACTCTTTCAGGGGCATCTTATTAGGTGGGCCAACGTTGCTCCCACAAAAAGGACAGATAGAACAGAGAATGAAAGATCATCCATGCCTTGCCGTGATTCGAATTCAGAACCTTTCTGATGCAAGGACAGTTCCCTGATCTCTACCCAGTTCTGCTGCATAAAAAAAAGAAACTACACTACTAGTTGATCTTTATTAACTTTTAGTAGAGATATTGTGTTTGAGATTATATATTTTTTTCGATTGAGGTATTCTTAGTGCTTAATACTTTAATAATTATTATGATTTGTGGTGCATTATTTATCGGTGAAAAGTTTAAATAAACTCATCCGTAATTTTGTAAGTAATGTAAGTGTAATAAATTCATCCATATGCATTCAAATTAGTTACAGAATACCTAGATTCCAAAGAAATAGATATGTGATGCCTCTTTTTAGAATCAATTAAAATTGCTACTAATATTATTATATAATAATAAAAATGAATAATTATATTTATTTTAAAAGAAAGTCATACAAACTTTTTAGTTTATCGACAAATAGTAAGTTTTTGTTTTTGACATTAACTAATTTCTGAAGGCATATAGTTGTAACGTAACAGAAGGCTATAGCGCAAATGTTTGTTTCTTCTTTCAAATTTAATGACAAAAAATTAGCAAAAGAAGCTCAATCCAAAATACATGCTTTTTAATCTGTTTGAGAAGATTGAAATAAATTAATAGGGGAATAAAATTTCAGATAACTAAGAAAAGAAACAGTAATTAAATAGTTTTTTTCATAGAAAAATATTTGCTAAAATTAAGCATCTTAATAGTATACGTTTTTCGACACATCAATAAAATTTCTAAAAAGTATCTGGTTTTGAATATTTTGTATGAAATGAAACTAAAAGAAGTGCCATCGCAGTCGTCCATTTTTTTTTTTTTTTCCTTTTTTGAATTTCGGGGGATGAAATTAAAACATACAGTTTCGAAAGTTCTTTAAATTTTCCCCATAAGAAAATCAGCATTTTTTTCCATCCCTTAAATATCAGTAAAAGGATTTTTTACTTTAACTCATACTTAATATTTTATGGCGATTCATGAAAATTTTCTCTATTTGCCTGAAATATTAAGAGGGATTTGGACAGATTTCCAATGATTGGGGGAGGTATATATAAAGAATATAGAAAGTATGCATATTCTTTGTATATATGTATATTTTTCCCCTATGTATATTCTTTGGTATATACCCGCCATCCTCTGTGGAAACGATGCCCACGGTTAAAATCACATTTCAAAATTTTTCACGCGAAGGAATTATTTTTTGGTGAAAAGCGGCATGATTTTCATTTAGAAAATAAGATGTTTGTGGGTAGTGTAATGTTTTATAGTGGAAAGTATGAAAATTTGTAAATGCATCTATCTGAAAAAATAGTAAGGAACAGTTCGATATAAAAATATGCCGGTTTGAAAAAATGTGGGTGTATTGCCAAAAGTTATTCAGGTGTTTACATAATTCTGTTAAGCTTGGCCAAAGAATACCTATCCTTGTTTGCCATGCTGTCAAGTTTAAAAATATAATTTATTTTATGTGTAAAACGCACGCAGAAATAGATAGGGAAGTGCTTATACGACTAAAATTATCAATTCCGGAATATGTAAGGTAAAATGAGTAAACTTGAATTAAATTAACTCGACAACGTTCAATTTGTCTTTAATAAATGTACTTTTAGCATAATAAGTATTGCTACTAAAATACATGTCTAATTATTTATTTACTTTTGAGTACAAATATTTAGGAAATATTTAAAATTCTGTAATAATACAACTAAGTTAACATTTCCTAAAAACTTAGCCTCGAGAAAAAAAAAAAACTTGACTATGTTTGCGAGTTATAATATTTAGAGATGTATAAGCAAATTTTTTCCCTTTACCTGCAAGTATAAAAAGTGACACTGCTTCTGACAGCTCAACTGCATGAAAAATATAAATTTTCAAGACATTTTTGCGCACCTTGTTCCAGGTAACAAGTTAAGAAGATAACATTATGAATTGTATATATTTTAAAACAAAAAATAACTTATAAACTAAAACGTTTAAAGCAAATCTTTTGAGAGGAATATTATGTTTAATAATAATGAAAATGTACAAGATAAATTTGTTTATAAATGTGTATGCAATATGTTTATTATCAAAATTAAACTGTTTAGGTAAAAAAAAGAAAAAAATTGTTCTCTAACTGCACATTATAAAATAGTTTATAGATGTGCATACAATATGTTTATTATCAAAATTAAACTGTTTAGGTAAAAAAAACAAAACAAATAGTTCTCTAACTGTACATTATAAAATCGTTTATAGATGTGCATATATTATGTTTATTATCAAAGTTAAAATGTTTACGTAAAAGATATATTTTTCTAATTAGCTTTATATATAGATATATTTCTAATTACCTTTGAAGAATTGCAATTTTATATCTGTAAAGTGTTTCGAAATCTTACGGGTATATAAAACCGAAATAATGGTACAACATATCCGGTTTCTCAGCAAAACGTATCTTTTGAGGCCAAATTTTCCCAAAAATGTTTTAAAGGCGAGTTTAAAAAAAGTTTTTTAATGCTTCTCACTAAAGTTAATTGGATGCGAATATAAATGACGACCAAAGAAAGCACGTTTTACAAACCTTTCTTTTAATTAATTTCATAGTTTAATAAAGGAAAAAGAGTTAGTGAACTAATCTCACGATTTGGAGATTTACAGCATAAATACACACAAAGCTTCTTTTGTATTTATGTATTTTTTTAAAGTACCGCTGCGATGGAAAGTTAAAGTTGGGGAAAATGATAATAAACATACTTAATCGTCTAGAGAAGTTGCAAAATCGTATAGAAAAGGGACTCATTCTGGGGGGGGGGGGGTTGCAAAAGCAGAATAAAAGACTTCAAATCTAAGAATATAAGGCCAGCGACCTCTCGTTTTTTGTCTTGGGTTGTCGAAATAAAATTATTAGGACTCTTCAACAACTAAAGAGGGTAAGGGGGGCGAAGAGATAATACTAGTATTAGATAAGGAAGCAGATGTTTAAGAGAAACTTGGAAAAAAAAATGTGTATATATAAAATAAAAACGACTTTTTATCGGGATACCTCATTAACTTTCAAATCACGCCCTCAGTTTCCGGTGGTTAACACAAGACGGTCAGGGGCTTTTATATTATTATTTTGTTCGGTTTTATTTTAGTCAGCAAGCATCAAAGTATAACTTTCTCATTTCATCGTAAAGACAGGAGGTCACGTTTTGTTCCGAATTCGGTGAAAATGCAAGTTTTAGAAGGTGAAGATCTACTTTTTTTTTCTTCTATGAAACTTAGGCAGTAATCAAGTGACAGGTTTCGTCTTTTGTGCATTTCTTACATTAAGGTAAGTTTATTAAAAAATGCTAGATTTGGTAAAACATTTTAAAGAACTTTTTCGAAACAATTATTCAGTAGTTTTAGATTACGGTAGAACTAGATTTAGCAAGTTCATACAAAAATGCTTGATTTGTAAAATATTTTAAGAACTTTTTGAAACAATTATTCAGTAGTTTTAGATTACGGTAAAACTAGATTTAGCAAGTTCATTCAAAAATACTTGATTTGTAAAACATTTTAAGAACTTTTTCAAAACATTTATTCAGTAGTTTTAGATTACGGTAAAACTAGATTTAGCAAGTTTATTCAAAAATGCTAGATTTCGTGAAAACTTTTAAAGAACTTTAGAGAAAAATATTTAGTAGTTTTAGGTTATGCATACACTGCCAGAAATTTTTTAAAGAATTGATCCATAATGCTGTATAAATTTGTATTGTACTTAATATTGTGCTAATTAAATTGTTTGAACCATATTAACATACTACTTACATTTGATTAAATGATACTACGGTTCAACTTGAACGGAAACGCAGTTCAACATAACACTTTTAATAAGATTGCATCGTATTGTGGCTCATGGTACAATTACTATAATTCAACGCTGAAACAATTTTTCTCAGATTGTATCAAATATTTCGAAGAAAAATAATTTTTTTAATGCTTATTTCATATTATCGCTCGAAGGTTTTTTTTATTCAGTTATATAATTAGATTTGTTTCACAAATTACACCAGTACTAAAATACTTATCGGATAAATGTAGTGCTAAGTTGAACCATATTATCGTGCTTCTTAATCTTGATTATCTGATACTATTTTTCCACTTGAATGGAAAAATGGTTCAATTTAACACTAAATTAAGATTGCAGCAATGGATCAAGGATATCGTTATAAATGTTTTAACATTGAAGCGATTATTCTGAGAGTTTATATATATATATATATATATATATATATATATATATATATATATATATATATATATATATATATATATATATATATATATATATATATATATATATATATATATATATATTATATACATATACATATACATATACATATACATATACATATACATATACATATACATATACATATATATATATATATATATATATATATATATATATATATATATATATATATATATATATATATATATATATATATATATATATATATATGCAACATCGATTATGTTGAAGTATATATTACAAATAGGCTATGCGACTAAAGAAAAGTTCTTAGAAATCATTATATATTTTTAAATAGTTGATAACTTTTATTCTAAGTCTGGGAAGTTTCATAATATTTTATTGTTTGGAAGAGTTGATACCTTTTCATACTCTTTCTGCAACTTAGTGTAAAGTGATGTGATATTGCAGTTATAATATCCCGGTCTACTATCAGGAAATATCGATATTTCCCGATGTTTTTCCAATTATCTTTGATTTTGTCAATAATTTCGTTACCCAATTGTAATTTATCAACACTTACGAATAATATCGTATTCGAGAATTATCGTTGCAGGTAATGCAACGATAATATCGCTTAAAATATTTATCTTTGTCAATGATGATTGCGATATCGATGGTCGAGTACAATAATTATTGTTATCCATAAGACTCGTGACATTATCGTATTCAGTTTTTACCCTATTCTATATTGATCGTGATATTAGTGTCGTCCATATTTATCGTAGAATTAAGTTTTAAAATACAGTTATCACGATGCGATGTCCTCACATTGTATTGATATTTTAATGATACATCGATCTATTACCGGTCTGTTTTACCAACTAATTCTAGATGGAGAGAAGGTAGATGGGGCATCTTAAATACTAATCTTACATTTAATTGGATAAATTTCTAATAAATTTATAATAAAATATTATTTTATAATTTTATTTCTGTCCATTTAAAATAATTTATAATGGTATTTCTGCCGATTCAATATGATTTAAAATAGCATTTTCAATTATATTTTGTTTACCTTAAAAGAATTCACCTTTCCTTTTTAGTAAGCTGCATTTTGTATTTTCTGAAAAATTACTATATGAAATAATATATAAGTATCATACTTCTAATATTTGCCATGAATAAATATATAATAGTTTTATTATACTTTTAAAACAAGATTTATAAGACCGGAGCTTACAAGAAGAAAGATGAAAATTTAAAAATATGGCTTTTATGACCCAGGAACTACATATTCTGCCATTTTAGTTATAACTTTGTCTTTTGTCATTTAAAATATATAGCTTAAGAGGGAGTAATTACAATTTAAAAAAGTATTTAGATTTTAATGATATCAAACAAATGCTTACTAAACATGTAAATATCAAATTAAAAATTCTATATTATTAATTTGATTATTACAAATCATCGAAATAATATTTTTTATATAATTTTTTTTCAAGTGAATATCTTTGGATGAACGAATTTTATAATTGTGCGCAAAAAAGTTTCGATTTGTTTAAAAAGTTCACAAGATAGAGTAAAATTATCAAAAAAAAAAGAAAAAAAAAGCTTTCGATGGCTCTCTTGCCTAATTTATATTTACCAGAGAGTGGCTAACCCCCTTATATTTTGATAATCAAAAATCCAAATTCGATGGAAAATAATTTATGTTCTTTCAGCGAAAATATGTTTCTGAATCTGATTCCGCCACTTAATTAATTGCTAGTACTAATTAATTAACAGATTTAAAGTCAACCCATTGATCTGTTAATTTTTTCATTACTATTATTAATTCACTACAATACAATATAAAATAAGAACAAGAAACAAGCAGACACAGAATAAATAAAATGAACAAGTTACTTTTGGTCATAAACTACAGAAATGAGTTTATATATTATGAAAAATATAAAAATAAAAAAATAAAATAAGTGAAAATTCTATTGTTGGAACAAAAGTTATTCTGGCTTTAGTGTTTAACCTTTCATTCTGCTTACGCAGCATTTTTAGAAAATAAACTCTCAAAAGTTGTTTTGCGTAATACAACAGTTGTTAATGCTTGTTTTTACACATTTCAGACATTTAGTGCATCTTGGACAAAACCATTTTATGTCACCTACAATACTTTGATATTTGATTTTCAGATTATGTCATTAAATTTTAGTTTTTAATATTGCTGGGTGGAATAAAATGGCGCACGAAACAAAATTAATTTTGGGCATGATAGTCTCACTTTATATGAGTAGGAGTAGAACAGTCTAATTCGATTTATCATTCTAAAAAAATGAATACAAATTGTTAAGTGCCTCCTTAAAAGCATTGGTATTTTAAAATTAATATATTAAAACTTAAATTAGTTTATTGAACAATGAAATAATAAAATCATGTTTGTAATTATTTTAAGTGATTTTTTTCACTTTTTCTCAATCCTACCACGTAGTACGATAATTGAAATTAGAAATATTTCCATTGATATTAATTTGTTAATAATTACTTAAAAATTTTTTCATGAACTATGCAATTAAAGTTTTGAGAACACACTTAAAAGTGGAGAATTATATTTCTAAACATAACTGAAATGAATAAACAAATACGCGGGTGCAGACATTGGGCGTCATAAATAGTGCTTAAAAATATTAAGAAAAATATTCAGATTTAAAAATATTTGGTCCATAAAAATATCACTCCTAGATTTTAGGGTATTTTATTTAAAATTACAAACCATATAATAACATAAAAGTTAAAGAAATAAAACTTTAAATACCATATTAGGGAAACAGGAAAGTAATGTCGATTTTTAATTTCTATTAAATTAGCAAACTGTATAAAATGATCTAGATTTAAGAACGTGTTTACGCATTTGCATCTAAAAATTAGATGTACATAATACCCTCCAACGGATAAACGGGAAAATTAGGACCATTTTCCTTCATTTCTACTCAAATTCTCCCCACCGATTATGTCATTTAATTAAGATTATTATTCTAGATTTTAACAATACCACCGTTAAGTAGCATTTATGTATATTGCATTTATTCTTAGCTCTAAATCTTATGGAGAAGAAAAACTATTTACGCATGAAAAATGATTTTTATTACGGTATGATTCAGTTTACAATCTAAATAATTTTTCTTAAATATAAGAAGGTGTTTATTGCATTCTCGTACAATTAAAAAATATTCTTCTTTTCATTGCACCTTATTACAGAAAGGATTGAATATATCGTTCATCTTTATATAGTGGATTTTGAAATTTTGATGAATCACGCTTCGTTGTTTAGGATAAATTGCACTTTTTTCTTGTCTCCCGATAAGCGGATAAATCCACTAATAGAATACAAAATTGATGAATGTATGTAGTATTAGGGGGACCGGAAAATAATGTCGTTTCCGCGCATTAAATATTCGTTAGTCTTAAAATTCATTTATTTCGATTCACTTTCGATCCGGCAGTGAAAGTTTGTTGCTAACGAGGGTGAATACATTACTGATTAAAAATAAAATCTTAATAACAATTATTAAATTCACCGAAACGCCATTACTTTCCGGTCCACCTAATATATATTTGTTCAAAATAATGAAATTGTGCAAACCATTATACGAAAAGAGATTACAAGCGCACTTTCTCATTAAAAGCATAGTATTGAAAAAAAATTGCTTAAAAAATATTCTGGAACAAAGAAATTATTATAATTGATACATAGAATTCATTTTCATATGTTTTTAATAATCTTTTCTATCAAGCTAAATAAATTTCTTTTTTGGAATTCATGTTCTTTTTTCAATAGTTCAATTACATATAGACTCAAAAACGTTCAAATGGAATAAATTTGGGATAACTTATTTGATTATTTGAGTTGAATTTTTATTCACAAATAAATTATAAATACTTTCGAAAATAATTTTTATGAGACCTAAGTTTGTTTTTTATTTTGACCTAATTTTTAAGCAACCGGAGTCGAGCAAATTTTTCGGACTTCTTAGTCCAGGATAAAATATCTGAAATTCAAATTAAAAACGATTTAAAACTAAATCCTAGTCCTAATTAGCATAAAAAGTGAAGAAACAAACCTATCTTACGAATATTTTTTTAAACTCTCAGCAAAATCAGTTCAACGTTAAACCATAATATAGTGCAAAATTGCGGCACCATAGTAAAATGATGAATTTCCATTCAAATTAAGCCAAAGTATAATGTATTCAAGCGGTAGAGATGCGATAATATGGTTAACCATTTAGCAAAAATTAAATCATATAGAAAACAATGATATTGTAGTTCAACAAGTTATAAAATTTCTGACTTTGTGGTTTTAAAGAGTTTCTAAATTGTAATAAAAATATAATATGCTCTAAATGAAGAAAAATCTAAGAATAATCACGACTTTTTTAAAGATTATTATGGTTCTTATTAGTTTGTATCTAACAATATAATTAATTTTTTATTAACTGTTTAAGAGTAAACCAGTATTAAGTACACGAATTTATATTTTTAATAATTACACTTGCAATTCATATTTTCGATACTTTTTCGAGATTCATGGTGTAAAAAGATTCTAGATCTTTAAAGACTTTATGTCAAAATATTTAAATCAAAAGTATTAAGTTAATGTCTTTAGGCCTTGTTATATCGTTTAATATGCCGAATTTTCATTTTATTGAAGTTCTTAACAAAACATAAAATTTTCTACCCAAAAATGAATTTATTTTACTCAAATACTTATTTTTAGTTAGTAATTATAGACACCACAATTAAATTGGTTGTTTCTGAAATTGTTTCTAATCCTATAAAATATCTTAGGTTGCCAAAATGTATGAATTTTGTACACCAAAAATCCAATTTTTTTTTTTCGAAGTCTAAGGAAATATAATAAAAAAGTTTTTTTCCTTTTTTTTAATTGATATTAAATGAAATTTTTCTGTTTATAAATCACTCTTATATATTTAGTATATAAGTATAAAATGTAAAATATTTATATATTCTGATAAAAAGAACTGTTTTCAGCATTAAATAAGTGAGAAGGAAAATTTAATATTTTGTACACGGATAGAATTAATGGAATATCGAGATCAAGCTAGAGTAGCTTTATTAAATATTGAATTCAAGCTGGAGTAACTTTATTAATCGATACCTATTCAATACTAACTTATTAACTTATTAAATACCTCACATGAATCAGTTTGCATGTTTGATTTTCATTTCTTTTTAGTACAAAACCATATATTTCATTTTATTTTATAACTGGCGTTGAACAGCCGTCCTAATTCTGAGTTTATGATTATCAATGTTCAACTCCGTATTCTTGCAAATTTGAACCCAGCCCAGAAGACAAGGAAACTCCTTGATAAAGCATTGGGATAAACTAGCCTTCGTTGAGGACGTTTTGATGGAACTAATCCACGTTTGCGTTACACGGAGAGGAAATCTCGAAAGCCGCCCACGATTAGCCTGACTGCAAGGGGACTCTAACCCATGATCCGTCTACCACTTCGGATATATTTCGTCGGCACTACGGTCAGTGCAAGGCGGATGCGGAATTCGTATTGATCAGCCATCGCTGGGATTCGAACCCGGTTCACCTCATTGGAAGGTATCACAATGAAAAGTTATTTTTCGAGAAAAGTTCTCAAGAAAAAGCTCTGAGTTTTAAAAATGACATTTATTCTAAATGGCTCCAAGCCCAAGCTTAATTTTATTTATTTACTTTTTTTTCATAACAGTCGTTGAACAGCCGATCCATTTTTTTGGGTTTACGACTACTAATGTTCAACTCCGTAGCCTTGTAATTTTGAATCCAATAAAGAAGACAAGAGAGCTTTTGGATCTGGTATTGGGAGAAATTTGCCTTCATGGAGGACTTCTTAAATGGAACAAACCCTCATTTGCGTTACATGGAGAGGAAAACCACTAGAACCTCCCACGGTTAGCCTGATGGCAAGGGGACTCTAACCCATTATCCGTCTACCACTGAGGATATTTCACGTCAGCACGGTGGTCGGTGCAAACCGGATGCGGAATTCAAATCCACCGGCCACAGCTGTAATTCGAACCTGGGTCATCTCAGAGAGAGGTGAGCAATCGATCCCCTGAGCCACCGCGACTCGAAACTACGTATTTGCATTTGAATATCCACATACCCTCCGACTACCACGGAATTTCAGTAGTTTTAGAAAATATTTCCCCTTGTTGTAGCAAAAGACTATTTTATTAATATTTCAATAAATCAGAATTAAAGTTTTGCGCACTACTGCATATAAAATTATTTAAATAGGTGTATAAAGGGTCAAATGATCTTAAATTATGATAAAATGTTTTTTCAAAATTCAGTTTGTTTTAAGGATTATTGCTTAAAATTCACTACAGTTGCAAGATATATTTCCCACAAACATCAAATATTGGAAGGTACGTATCCGTTCAAAATAATAGTTGTGTGATTGGCTTATTTATTTCTACATAAAAATTTTATAGTCATAAAAATTTTATATAGATACGATACTTAATAAAAACTAATAGACAAAAGAATAAAAATAGGCAACACATATATAAAATTCAAAGAACAATTTTCTTTATGCAAATAAATTTTGCTTCTAAGAATAAGTAATTGCTACATTCGGTAAATTTAGAATATATATTTTGCTTATTGCAAAATTTAACCGAGAATAATTATTATTAATTTTTGGATTATTTAATAATCTATTTTAGATCTTAAAGTATATTTTGTCAAACTTATTAGTTAGTTAAAGTACCTAATTTTCTTTCAAAATAATCAGATCATTTCTGGTAAAAAGAAAGAGCTAAAATTATAGTTGAGATTAATTATTTATTATAACTGACAGCAAATTAATTTCCACTATTTTAGAGAGAAAGTGTTATTTAACAATTTACCATTAGTATAATTACATTTCATTGAACACTTTTGCTGGAGATTAATGAATAACGAAAATACTCTTCTCAAAATTACGTGTTTTTATGCATTTAAACCATTATAGGAAAATCTTGATGTGATTATATAAAATATGCATAATATAAAATATATATAATATAAAATATGCATAATATAAAATACACATAACATAAATTTTTTTATTGGAATAAAAAAATTTGAAATATTTGACTCACTAATTGACGTTAATAAATAAATATATTTGGCTCACAATTTAAGACATAATTTTTCACTTAAAGAAAACATTATCTATATTATGTAAACTGGTACTAAATTACCCATCTTACAGCAAAGTGGGTTTCTTAATATTTTCGGAAAAAAAAATTTCTTCTGATAGTTGACTTATATTTGGATTGTTTTATTATTCCGAGAAATGTCATTACGTATAATAGTGGTAAAAAAAATAATTAAGTAGAATAAACAAATAGCAAAATAAAAAAAAAAATTTGTTCTCAAGGAATGCATAGTGGAATCCATTATAGAAATTTTGAAGATTTTCATAGGCTGTAAGAAAAAAAAAAATTCGGAATGAAAATACGGTTACTAACGCATATTAGGAAGTTCAATTTATAACAAATCTTTTTTTAAGGAATTATGTATGAATTAAGTAATATATATGAAGTTTGTTTCATTATGAAACTCACTTCAATGTGCAAAGGTCAAAAAATATTTTTTGAATCCTTGTATACCCATTAGGAATTTCAAATTAATGTTTAAGCAAGGAAAATACAGAAACACTATATAAATCCAAGAAATCACAAGTGAGTGAAGAACTTAAAACATAAAAACCTGTTTGATTGCCTGTCGTTTAACTCTGCCATTGAACTTTTTGTTGGAGGAAATAGAAAAGTTGAAAGGTGTTTATAGAAGCTCTGCTAAATTCCATCAGACAATCTAACTGATTTTGCTAATATCTATCCTGCCTTTCTTACTTGAAACTGACAGATTTCAATAACATATTTGCTCATTTAATTGTTAATATGCTATCACTAATGTGTCTACTTTTGGTCTTCGTTTTGAGAAGGATTCTAAAAAATTATTTAAAGCGTAGCCATCCTGTATATAAGCATTAATAAAAAAAGTTGTTCGTAAAAAGTATTTAATAATTTCAATGTAAGAAAAAAATTAAAATTGTGAAAAAAGTTTAAAAATTACTGGAAACTCAAAAATTATTTTTATTCTTTAGATATATTTTTCTCCAATTTATCGTTCGAAATACATTCATTAATTTTTATAAAAGCTCTTTTCTTCGTTCGAAAGTTTTTTTTATTTATGTGCAACTTTTCATTTTCAATTCCGAAGTTACATAGATTGTTTTGGATTTTAATGTTATACTCTTAATAATATCCCCTTTAAATTCATTCAACTATTTAGTATTATTTGTATTACATTACATTTCGATTAAGTTTTATACTCACTTTAAGATGTATATTTTTATTTTTTTAATAATAATTTACTTCTTTTTTAATGGTTATTATTATGTATGAGATGATTATGATTATTATTATATTCTAAATATTTTTTGGGATGAAAAAAATTTTAAAAACGTTAAAAAAAAAAAAAATGAATGCACGATTAATATTAAAAGTACATCATTAATATAAAAATTGCGTTTAAATCGTTGCTGGTTAGCAGTTTTTAGTCCGTGGGTTATATTTGTCACAAGTTTGGTTTTAACAAGGAAATACAGAGATCAATTTCACACCTTATAAAAGATGCAGTAAATCTGCACCGTATTATGATTCTAGGTACCTATATTAAGATTCAACTTTAAACCAATTTCTTTTAAGCTTGAAAATGCTTTTATTTTTTTCCCTTCATTTTACCATTTAAAAGTTTCTTTTTAACCGGATATTTAATTATGTTTAGATAATAAATTAAGTCAGTGCTAAAATACTTACATTTTTTTAATAATTTTGAAATGTAGGGCAGAAAGTACAACGCTTTTTGCAATATATTTAATAAAATGGCAGACGAATAAATGCTAAAACGTTCAGAATTTTCAGTAATTTTGCCAATATTTTAGAAACTTCACTACGAAAGAACTGAAACAAATAAGCGTTTCATATGAGCTTTTGAATTATTTTTATGCAGTAGTGTGGAAAATCACTTTAAATCATATTTATAAAACAAAGAATCGTACATTAATACATAAACTTAGCTACCTTTAGAAGAAATTTTTCCACGAAAAGGCAAAGGTTGGCAGATCGGCTAATGATATTAAAAAATTTGGAATAAAATATTACAATAATTTTGATCACATAATTACTTCATTTTTACGTTTAAAACCATAATTTTTTGAAAATGAAAACGATATTTTTATATAAGATTTTATACATAAGAATTTTTAACAACAAATGGAGAAAGAAAAAATAGACATTTCGATGTATAAGTTGATTTTACATTTTCACACATCGTTAGAAAAAAAAAAAATAGTTTAAATTATAAACAAATTCACAGAAAAGAAAGAATTTCATTTATCTTATGTTTTAAACAAATGTCTTATCTGTTTAGAGAAATGAACTTAGCGACAGATTTAAAAGTGGGGGTGACTTTCGTAGTAAAGAAAATAAATGAAAGAAATATTCTATGGGCCTAGTGAGGAATAAATACCGAATATAAAGTCAACATATTGACCCACATAATAAAAGAATTATGTATTTATTATTAGACTATTTTTCATATTTTCATGTATATTTAAATTATAGAATTTGCTACAGAGATTCTGTTCTAAAGAAAATGCATATATGTATATAAAAAGGTGCTAACTGTAAACAGGATTAATAAAAGTCTGTATGACTTAAGAATTTAGCTATAAGTACATTACTGGTGGAATTTGCTTTATACGCAATTTTTTCTTCTAATATTTCAACTAAGTGGAATATTGATTATTTTAAAAGTTTTAGTCATTTAACTATTTAGAAGTCACAAAAGCAATAAAATATATATATAGCTATAAAAAAATTAGTTCAGTTGAACCGTAATATCAATGCCCTGAACAGTAATACGGTGTAATTTTGCTGCAACCTTAATAGTATGTTGAATTGAACCCTGCTTCCGTTCAAAATGGACCATTGTAGTATGTAAACAAACATAAGAAGTACGATAACATGGTTAAACCTAGCACCATATCAAGATTGCAGCAAAGTCTACACTAATTAATTAGCATATTAGAGGTTACCCCCTAAAACTATTAAAATTGAGTCCTAGAACGTGAAGATCGGATCATTAAATAAAAAGTTATTTTTTTTTCTGTATCCAATATTAAAATATTTAATCCTTTCATAAAACTGGACGTAGCTTTTGCAAAATTAATTAGGAATTTTTATAATAAATGCTGAAAACTTCATTGCTGTATCTCATAAGTTATAGGACACAGAGTTCAAAGTCAGGCAACCATAATATCGTTCGAATTTCCTGTAACCTTATTATGGTGCTAAGCTTAACCAGATTATTGGACTTTTTAAACTTATTTGTACGATACTTTGGTTTAATTTGAAGGGAAACACGATTCAGTTTGACACCTCATTAAGAATTTTGTAAGCTTGCACTATATTATAGTTCAAAGTACCAATGTCATGGTTCAACATTTAGCAGATTTTTTGGGGAGGCGAAGACTAATCCTGAACGAATGAAGTAAAGAAGACCAAAATATATTTGTAAAAAAATGATTTTATATTGATAATGAAAAATAATTGCGATTGACAGAATATCGGCATTCTTAGCATATTAAAATCATTGTACTTTTCCGAATATTCATAAGAAAAAGTCTACTGAACAATAATTATTAATATTACAACTATTTTTTTTAATGCGAATGCCATGAAAACTGAAATAAAATTTCAAAAAATTTAAAAAATAAAATTATTTTTGACCAAAAAATGCAATATGTAGCTTATCACACAAAAATGTCAAATATTTAAAAATCTTAATTTTGAATTTATTGCTTACGTTGATTTTTCTATAGCACGGCAGGTTTAGGACTCATTGTCACGTAAATAGAATAAAAAATGAAGTTAGTTGTTTAAAAATCTTCTTCCCTGCAGCATTTTAAATTTATGAAAATGACGAAAATAAAAACCATTTTCGAAATTTTAAAGTCAATATTTTTGAAAATTAAAGCGCATCATTAAGTATGTCATCATTAAATATGTTTAACCCTATTTTCCGTCACTTTTTACTGCAGAGTTTCCATATATATATTAAATAAGTATTTTTCACTCATAAGATAGAATATAGATAACGCATTTGTTAACTAGGATTTAAAAGTGCTTTTTTTTTTTATTTAACTTTAACGATCTTAAATACTCATAGCTTTCAAAATAAGTGATTATTTCACTTTAATTAAAAATATTTCTGAGGAATATTGTAATTAATACTAACGAAAAAATACTTCAATGTATACGTCAATATTTGGAGGGCAGTACCGAAATTTTAATCTTGCAATGTATCGTCAGGAAATATCGATAATTCACGACATATTATTTTTACAAATTTACATTATTTTCACGTTGGTCAATATTTTAGTTACCCTAATGAAATCTATCAACACTCATGGTTATGTCACATTCAATATTTATTACTGTCATATTCGATATTAATCTTTGTTCATAACAAGCGTAATGTTATCATGCATGAAAATTGTTTTAGATATGATATGTATTGTTAGACATGATATTCACGATATATATAATGAGAATACTTTTAAAATATCATTTTTCTTTTTTGAAAATATATTTAATATCATTGTGCTAAAAAATATCGATGTTTCACTCTTCTCTAATATACACCGTTAGAAATTTCTAGGAAAATTCTTCAAACAAAACAGTCGAATAACGAATAACCATGCACATTAAGCTCTAAAGTGTGAGAAAAACAGTTTATTAACTCTGCTTTCGCTTAATACAGTTAAACAACAAGATTTTTATTGCACCAACTAGGCCCACCACATGAAGTCGGGGATTCGAGTCCCAGGGCTGACACCAAGATATTTCCTTTATTCCTTTCAAAGCTTGAAAAGTTTCCATTGTCATGCACTCTCCAATTTGTAACACTGGATTATTAGAATAAGATCCTCTAATTCACGCATAGATGGCAACACCATAAAGCTGCTTAACACAAAATGACTGGTATTTTTATGCTGGTTTTAAATGGTTAAAAACCGTATAGTTTTATATTTATGGTTTTTCAACCTTACTTGCTGTAAACGGTTTCAAAACCGTTAAAGTAAAAAATGTTCTTTACCGTAAACTTTACGGTTAATGCTGGTTATTTTACCTTGCTGGTTATTTTACCGTAATTTCAGAATAAAAATTCTAACAGCGTCTGTGTACTACTCAAACGTCAAAATTTAATATTTTTTTTCTTTTAAATTCTACATCAAATTGGCTCAGTTTCTTTTCTTAAAGTTCCAACAATTGACTCAAGTGATTATAACCGCAAGCCTTAACGGAATCTACAGTTATTCTAAACTTCCCTTTTGTAATTTGCTTTTTTTTTTGTCCTTACAAAAGGCCACAGAATGAAAAAAAAAGAAAGATAAGCCCCATCTTGTAACCAGAAGTGAATGTCCCATTTTTTTTTTCCTTTTTGTAAACTAGAGACCAGATTCCCTCGAGGCTAAACTACCTACTTTCAGACATAAGGTTTTGCAGACGTAATTATTACCATCGTAAGTTTCCTGGAATCAACGGTTCGTCCCCACCCCATCCTCCCATGCCACATAACCTGAGATCACCAACAGCCCGTGTCATTGCTGACCCCCTGACTTTTTAATACCCCCCAGAGCGAATAAAATATCACACGCCCCTTTCCCTTGATTGCCGCATCGTTGAAGACAACAAGGTTTGATCCAATGAACAGCTTGTATTGCATCTCCCCCTTATGTTCCCCAATCTTTCATTGGATAGCCTGACCTTGACAACCCTTTGTAGACAAACACAGGTGTTTGAAAAATGATGATTTCCGGGTGGAACATTTACATGGCCAACTGAATTTAACTGTGAGGGAGGGACATGAGGGGTTTTGTTTAAAATACTAGAATTCACTACCACGACACATCTAGTAGAACTTGTATCCACCACCCACAGGAAAAATGCAGTTATTCCGAAATGTTTTGATTTGGTTACCATGTCGACGAGCCCCTGATATCCTACTGACCCACTGCGAAAGTCCCTCATTTTCCATCATAAATTTTGGAGGTCAGGTAAGACATTTTAAATCTCAAACTTATACAACTTATTCAAAGTGAAAAAATTATTTATATCAAATTTTATCAAAGGTTTTAAGTATGCTTCTTGCTGAGAATTTCGAAAAGTTTTAAATTTTTGCAATTAAGCATTTTTTGTCGAAGGTATAAGTTATTTTTATTTCATAAAACTTGCTATTGTCAATCGATTTAATCGCGTTTTTTTTTCTCTAACTTCCATTGCTTCCTCAGAAGATATATTCCAAACAAATTTATTTAATTTCTAATTTGTGGATGAAGTTTATGATACGCGAAATTTATTTAAATACGCAGATACGCGAAATTTATTTAAATTGTAACTTTAAGTTTCTTTTTTGTAATTGACTTTCAATTCGTTCTTTATGAATTGGTGTTGTTCGTAACCGATAAAATATAAATATTGTATTTTATAAAAATATTCTATTAAAAATATTTAAAAGTTTTGCCAAAGCATGATGTTTTAAACAGCTTTAGTTTGCTTATTGATTTAAAAAAGAGCCCCACCCAAACTTTGATGAAGTGATGAAAACCCCTTACATTTTCAAGGTCAGTTTATGTTTGACTCATTATTTCGCTTCAGTTAGGGGTCAATCAATACTTCTGGGCACTTATAATGTTGGCCATTTACACAGCTAAATGCTTCGTTCAAACCATCTTCGCACATTTAAAAAAAATAGAAATCTACTTAACTTTAAAGTTAACATTAAAACCAATTTTAAAAATGAATTATAAAAATGAATTATAAAAATATAGGACTTATAGAAATATTTAAACTCAGGGAAATAGCGTTTTTCCATAGTTTCCGTTGTAATGGCGAGGACTTTCCAAAGTTCTTTTTGGTGGTATTTGAATGTAAATTAAAAATTTAACTTGCATTCCTTTTACTAAAACTTTTCCAAACAGCAAAAATAAATTTCATCGTTGAAAGACTAACAATTGGAATTTATAAATTATTGGAAATTTTGCTTGGAAATTATAATAGCCGAACAAATAAAACAGAATTTATATATGTTCCTAAAAATAAGGAAGTGGTCACAGGGTTTGAAAAGGTGTAACAGCAAATAATTAAAGAAAAAATCTATACACTTTAGGACGCAAAACTTAAGAGATAATTTGTCTTTAAAAAAATTAGAAATCGATCTTTTTCATTGGTTACACCAATTTCGCGTAATTGGGTAATCAAAAGTAAAATCGGAAGAAATGTGGAAAATCAGCATAATTTGGCATATCTGATTATTTGTCTTTCAGGAACAACATACAGTAATTTTTTTATTTAATTGTTTCTTTTTTTTTACTTAGTTTTAACTCAGACTAACAATTGCTTACAAAAGCATTAAAAATTACTTTAAAGAAATTATAATTTCTGAAGAAATAAATAGGAGTTTATTTAGATTTAAAAAAAATGTTGCTAAAAATATTAGAAAGAAAATTGAACAATATGACTTTTCTGTTATTTTCAAAAGCTTTCTGTAATTCGGTAATCGAAATTAAAAACCTTACAAATGCAGAAAATTCGTCTTATTTGGATTTCTAGAATATTTGTTGTAAAAGTAACTTTTGACAGAATTTTTCTTCCCTTAAAAGTTGGTTTTCAATTTTTTTTTTAAATTCTCCCAAACTTTACTTTTATTTTGGGCTAACTATTTATTTTGTTTGAAATGTGTATTGATTATCAATAAAAATAAATTGACGAATAGGTGACGAAAAATGTATGACTACTCAAAATGCTTTTATTTCACATTTTCACTAATAGTACAAGAATAGTTAAAGCTCAATTTTCAATTAAGTATTTTAAGGGATTTTTCCTAAGTTAATATATCTTAATGAGAAAAAGTTAAATTTTAACTAAATATTGATATTTGAAAAAAAATCTACTACACAAATTTATTGCGGTAAAGATTTTTTATTATATGAAATGGCATCAATTACCAATTTCATGCAGATTTTAACATAAACTAGATACAATTTATCTTCTGATCTGTTTTTAAACATATTGCTTGTCGCAACATTACCGCTTTTGAGCTTAGTGCAATTAAAAGTCATATTCATTTATTCGATCAATAAAATGAAATAGCTGGTAGTTATTAGGTAATTCAACAGATATCAATTTTTACCACAAAAGTCATTTTAAGCATTAGTCTTTTTTAAAGTTATAAGTATTCCGTTTTACCTATTTCATGAATTTTATACTAATGCTAACATGAATTAGTTGTAATTTATCGTCTGATCTGTTTTTAAACGAAACATTTGTCTATGGTTTTTTGGACTTTGTGCCATTAAACCTCAGATTCATATATTCTATCAATAATAGGAAATAGCTTATCGTAATTGGGTAATTCAAGAGGTATCAAATTTTACCACGCTTGTCTTCTTTTAAAGTTTTAAATGTACCATTTTGCCTAATTAATGTATTTTATGCAGATATTAACATGGCTTAGCTGTCATTTGCCTTCCTGATTTGCTTCAAAATCCTTTGTTTGTCACAATATTTCCCTTTTAAGACTTTGTGCCATTAAACATCACATATAATCTATCAATTAATGATACGAACGAACGATACGATCAATTACGAACGATTACGAACATTGATCAATACGATCAATTACGAACGAACGAACATCATATAACGAATTCAACGAACATCAATTTTTTCCACAAAGCTCTAAACTAGGCTAGTTTTTTAAAAGTTTATAGCGGTAGCAGAATGATCTAATATTTGTTACAAAAATTAGGCAGGTGAAAAATCTCGTAGAAAGAATGGTTTATCACAAATTTTAGAGATTTTAATGGCTTCTTTGTCACGACAAAATGGAACGCAGGTGATTATAAAGGAGTCAAGCAGCTGAAAATTCGATGATATTATTTAAAGAGATTCTGTCTTGCAGGTCAAACGAACTTTTAAAAATTCGCTGGCGTGATTTTATTACGTTATTATTTTTTAGCATTCCGGACTTAATAGTTTAGTAGAAGTGATATTTAGTACATTTAGGAGTTAGTCACCTGACTGGACTTCTGCACGTAATTATTTGTCTGAATTAGCAAATTTATGCGAATGATAGCATTTCATAAATCTCTTATTTTTAATTGCGATAACTATGGAGAGGTTAAAACATATTAAATTTATCATTAAACATTTTCAAAATATTCATATATTTATTCATTTACGACTTCTATTAAAATTTAACAAATTTCTAAGCATGCGACATAAACTTTTACATTTTAGGTTAGTCGCTAAATCTCCAGATATGAAGTATTAGATAACTGAGTTTTCTTTCTTCTTTTTCCTTCTTTTTTTTCTTCTTTTATTAAAATCAGAGACTAAAAGAAAAAAACCTTTTTTTCGGATAAAGTTAGAACATAAAATGTTTTAATTAACACACAGATTTATGGAGGAAAAAAATCCTTAAAATTTTCAAAGACTATGTTTCAAACATTAAATCGTACCGTGATCCACTATTCAATGTCTTTATTCTTTTAAATGGTGCAGTTGAACATAACCCATTTCCAACATAAAAATTTACACACTGTCTGTTTGTCCTATTTTTATTTATTTATTTTAATTTAAGTGACTTAGATCTTAGCGGCATAGGTGACAAAGTTCACTGTTGCCAACAAATTTCATCATTGCAACTTTTTTTGTACTAATTGTTAAAAAGTGTTTTGTTAAATACTCAGATGTGTATAATTTACTGTTGAAAATGTAATATTGATGGTTTTACTGTTATTCAGTCTCTAAAATATTTTTTTTTCCTATTTAGTATACAAAGAAAAATATTTATATTTTTCTTATTGTTTTCCCGAAAGGACAAAAATTCAACAATTTTCTTAGATAAAATTATTCTCGCAATTACTCAGTATTCAATTCACCTTCTGAAATGATATTGAATAAATTTTAATTGTTCAAAACGTGAATTAGTTACCTCGTTATTAGTGTTGAGGCTGCGTAACTTTTAGCTTAATTCATTGCAGCTAATTTTTAAGTCCATTTATTGCGGAACTTCCAGTTGCTTAAATTTCGTTTTAAAAACCCAATTTTAATGAATTAGATCATTTTCTCTCTGATTTTCATCTCTTCTTTTATTTTAAACATTCATTATTTTAAGAAGAAAATTTAAAACAAATTTGGATTTTTTAATCAGTATACATTAGAAAAAACTTTGTATATATTCAAAAAATAATTTTAAAATACCAAATATAAATTTTTTTTTTACAATTTTTTTAATGTAGTTTTTATATCAACAGACATTGAAATTTATGTTAACAAATAAACATTTTCATATTAAACGTGCAAAATATTAAACGCTAGCAAAACAAGTAATGAAGGATTTTAAATAACGTTTAAAATTCGTAATACGGAACTTCCATTTTGCGAATTTCTCTATTTTGCCAATTTTTTAGAGGAACAAAGAACATTTTGGAAATTTCTTCGTAAAATAACTTCCAAATAGCGAAGTGAATTTTCCATTTAACGAACTTTTCTTTGAGATTCACTTTCCCTATTTTCCAAAATATTTCAGAACATTTCAAACTTGTTAACGCATTTTATGGGGGAAATGAACTTGAATTAATTTTCGAAGCCACGGCATTATGCAATGTTTCACAAAGCAAGTAAAATTCTTTTCCCTTTTCGTTTACATTTCAAATGAAAAACTGTCCAAATTAACGGATTTAATCAGTAGCAATTAAACTTAAGAGCGCATCTGGTAATGCATGTTTAAAATTACATTTATAATAAATGCAGCTATAATTTTTTGCATGAATTAAGCCTCTTTTTTTTTTTACTTGAAAATGTATGTAGCACGATAGTGTAGCACTGGATAATGTTTTGCCCTATTCTTGCTTTCCATGCAGATTTCTTTTATGGCTAAGATTTATAAAATAAATAGTAGATACTAGTTTACAAGATAAAAGTGCATCAATTGCTATTTTAATTAGGCCCAGTGTTTATGAATTTAAAACCTGTTTTGTGTTGTTTAAGTATTTTAAAAGGTGATTTTCTATTCAGAGAATTTTCCATATAACGAACTTATTATCGGGATTTAGCGACTTCGTTAAATAGAGGTTTGACCGTATTTATAAATAGTTTAAAATCAAACAAAATGTTTATGCATATTGAAATGCACAATTTGAAAATTTTTAATTTAATAAATTCAAAATTTTAAGGGTTGAAACAATTTCTGCCTAAAAGAAATATTCGTAAAAAAAGGATTGCAGAATAGTTTTTTCGAAAAATTGATTTTACGCGGAGAAAAATGTCGCGTGTTCTCTGAGACCTTCATTTTATTCAACACCTCACGTTTTCTAAGTCATTAAAATATTTCGTAGAAACTGACAGAAGTAATTCGTAAAAACGATTTACATGGTAATTCTGTCCAGATCGTTTACAAATGCTCAAAAGTTCTTCCATTTATTTTGTTTATTACTTAATCCGTTCATAATGTGATAGGCAAGGTCTGGTTGTATTTATTCACCTGAGAAGAAGATTAAATATTTCACATATGATGGATCAAGTACATCAGGCATTCATTTATTTTATTTTTTTAAACACCTATTTATGAAGTATGCTTCGCAATCATATTCAATGTCTTTATTCAGAGAACTTATCTTAATTTAGAATTATGTTCTAATGAAATCTTACTACGAGAATTGTCTCAATGTGGTAAATTTAAGAATTTTTTCAGGATTGTCTTTTTTTTTTAACCAAATATTTTGAAGATTTTTTTTTCCTTAATATCTATGTAGCTAAAGTAGTTTGTCAACTTCTTGGATTTCTTTTTAACAAAACTAATCTAAACTTTACGTTATTTTATTTATTTTTAGCACATTTTTAATGTTATTTATGGAAATATTCAAATATCCACGAGTTTTGTGTTATTAGGATATTATGAATATAAATTAATTCATCATTTGCTTGAAATGTATAGTTAATATAAAGTAATAAAAAATTAATTATTAAATTGTAAGATTCGAATCGAGCATTTTTCTCTTGGAAAATTGGGAATAAATATTTTAAAAGTAAAACTTATGTTAAAAAAATTATTTGATGCAATATTTATCTGGTAATTAGTTACAATTTATAAAAATCATGCTTTTACAAAAATTTAGTGAAGGATTGTGAATTCTCATTGCTTATACATTTAATTTTCATGATTTTACCTTCGGTAGCTTAAACTTATTTCGATCAGTACTTTAATTCAATAAATTGCCATTTTAGAAATATTAGTACGTGTTGAACCATTATTATGTTAAAATATGTAGCAACCTTAATGTGATGATAGGTTAAACCATATTATCCTACTTTAGTAACTTAATTACAAGACTATGGTTAAACTTAAACGGAAATATGGTTCAATTTAAAACCTTAGCAAGGTTGCAGCTAATTTGAACTGTATTATGGTTCAAGATACTAATATTATAGTTCAACGTTGAACCATTTTTATTGAAACCGAATTTTTTTTTTTTTTTTTTTTAAATGAGCATAAAAACGAGAAAAAACAATAAAAAATTTCGTCTGAGAATGACATGCTTCGATTTCGAAGACTGGGAAAAAATATATGCTATTTTGGAATTAAATCAAAAACTTTGAATACTCACTATTTAAGGCTGTTTTCCGAATCCTCTGCAGTCACATGATATAACACTTTTTTTTCTTCTTTTTTTGCGATTTTGTTTGCTATTACCATGTTTGATGTGAGTTTGTAACAGTTATTCGTGACTGTTAAGTTCAGTCGATCCAGCGCTTTCTATGCTAAATATGAAAAATGCACCAAACATCAATATAAAAATCAATAAGTTCAGTTTCGCGAAAATGATAAGTGCTTGTGATCTAATTTTGTAACATTTAAAAAGGAACAATAATGCTTTATTACCGGGGCTCATAAAAATTTGTAAAAATAGAGAGTTATTCGTTGATTTCAATGAATTTAATTCACATCAGAAAATCTTCCCAAAATTAGGTATTTTAAAGAAAGTTTATTAACTTTTAAAATATTAAACTTTTATTTTTCCGTTCTAAATCCTAGATAATTCTTCACGACAAGATGATATAGATATAGTTTAAAATTATAGCTTTCCAAGAAATGTAAGGCACTTAAACTGTTACTTTTCTTTTTATTATTACTATTTCCCTTGGCGATAGAGCTTCTAAACGCACTGTTAAGCATTCAAAAGAAAGAGATGAAAATAGATAAAGTAAAAAAAAATTTTTCTTTGGTATTCAACATCCTTGGTGTCAATTATCTATTTGGCATTTAATCGCTTATTTTGCGCCCGATTTTAAAGCACTTAAACATCATTACTTAACTTAGTGGAATGTGAGTGTTCTAGTTCTTCGAATAAAATGAAAGGTTACCCACCAAGTTAACTTTTTTTCTTTACACCGTAACTCCATCATGACTTCGTAGGTGGTTCTTAATACATTGAGAATTGGAATCAATTCTTACGCAATACCTAACATTTACTTTTAAATTATGGCTCTTCAAACAGAATCGGCATCCTTTTATGAAGTTCTGTTTCTTCAAACCCCAGGTTGCACCTCTCTCTCACCTTGATGTATCTTTTTAAATAAAATTTATTTGCACTTGGTTGAGATCTAAATTGCTACTATGTTCGCTGCGAAACTGTGGGAAGCTGGAATTATTTGAATAAAAATAATAAAGGAAAAAAAAACTTGTTCTTACGAATTTGTTACTTAGAGAAAGTTTAATAAGGAACATAGTTTATGGAGATTTAACAGAAGTAGACAGATTATGGAGATTAGACAGAATTATTGAGACACATTTTTTTAAAGGTAATGGTTACTTGTTGATTAAAATCATTAAATTGAAAAAAATATGTTGCATTAATTTGTTAGGATGAAGCGAGAAATGTGTATAACTAAACGTTAGTTAATATAAGGAGCTCTTTGTTTTAAATACAGTTCGATGGATTTTTATAAATTTTATTAAAAAAGCTATAAAGCATTTCTTATTTAAGCGTGTGATTTTGGTAACACGGTTTAGTCATTATGAAACGAATCAACCAAACCCTACAAATAAATTACCAGTTAATGTTAATAAAACTATTAGGAATTTAGTAAAGTAGTTAACAAGGGATACAAGCCCCAAGTTGCGACTCTCGCCTTCATGAATCTTTTTTAAATAAAATTTATTTGCCCCTTGTTGAGATCTAACTTGCTACAATGTTTGTAATGAAACTGTGGGAAGTTGGAACAATTTGAATGAATAGTGCATAGAACTTGTTCTTACGAAAGCGCGAGAAATTTTAATATAAGCTTGATTAAATTATTTTATATCTTAAACTTGAATATGTGGTTCAACTTGAACAGATAGATGGCTTAATTTAACGCTTTATTAAGATCACAGAAGTTCGCATGTTGTTTTACCGATATTATGATAGAACGTAGAACCAATTTTTTTAGAGTTTAGCTAAGCTTTTTACTGTAGTTTAAACCAGGTTATGTAGGCTACTGAATAAGAATGAAATAAAAAAGTAATAATTTGTAAAAGTAATGATTATAAATTGCTAGGTATAACGCATAAAGATTAAGTAATTCAGTAATATCTATTGCTTTAATTTTTTGCGTTTTTGTTGAATTTACGTATTATTTTGCACAATTTTTCACTATATTTTAATTATACGGTGATATATAGTTAATATTAAGTTATGCGGTGATATAGATATTATTTTTCACTTTTAAGTTAGGTTTTACTTTTTTTTCTCAATTTTTTAAACTTATTTAAGTAATTGTCACTCTTTAAGCAACTTTTTACTATTTAATTATAAATATTAAGACTTATTATTTGTAAGCATAAGCCTTGTGGCTAGTCTTGCTATTTTTTCTCAATTTTTTAAACTTATTTAAGTAATTTTCATTCTTTAAGCAACTTTTTACTGTATAATTAAAAATATTAAGACTTATTATTTGAAAGTATAAGCCTTATTATTTATGGCTAGTCTTGTTATTGATTCATAATTAAGAGCATATTAGATTTTTTTTTGTCTCTTCGTGTACTGAAAAGAACTCATAAAATTGTATTAAATAATCTTTTAAAGTTTATTACTTATGCAAAATGCTATAAAATAATTGTTAAATGTCTCGTTTTTTTCCTCCATTGATAAAGTTCGATGGTTCTAAATTTGAATGCAGCTACGCTGCGTAAATCTTATTTATCTTAACGGGTATGTGATCTGAAATTATAAAGCCACAAGTGGAACAAAACAATTTGAGATCAGTAGTTTTTATTTGTTAAAATCTACAAATCTTTTTCGAAAAATTTGTATTTCATATGTTATTTCTCGCTGGCATGTTTCTTTAAATAATAATAATTATAACGAATTCAAATTTGTATATTTTGGGAGCATTATTTAAATGAATTCAATGAGCGAAACTGAACTGATAAAAAACGTTTTTTTGTAAATGACCCAGAGAAAATTATTGTTACGTTTTTCAAATCTCTGCTGAGAATCAGGGGGAATCAGAATTTTAGACTTAAATGTCTTTAATTGATTTTATCTAATTAATTGGATCCTGATATCAGACTTAAAAAAAAAGTAAATAAGATTTGGAAACAGTCTATTGCAATTATGGTTATTTAGTAATATAAATTTGATTTCTCTATTAAATTACGCTGACTGACCTTGCATATGATTTCTGTTTGACTCTTGGCCCATTAAGTTTCGATAAACCTATGCTTTTATTTTGTTTATTTTTATTAAAAACAACCGCAAAACCACCTGCTGTTCTGAAAAATAAAAACCAAAAAATAAAACCACTTGAATATTCCCTGAAGTTATTCATCAAAATCTAAATCGACCGGAAGGGTTAGAGAAAAAACCAGCAGGACATACGGAAGTCACCAAAGGTAGCAGTTAACGGCCCGAGGCTACGGATGAGAAAATTGATGGGATTTAATGATTACGAAAGACGTTATACCGTTGGAACACCCTTCCTGTTGCAATTACATTGTTGCATTTGCTATAGCGGATGCAAAGGAATCTTTAACCTTTCATGTTTAGCAATGACATCTTAGTGAATTTCCTCAATTTTCGGAACTAATTGAGACTTTATAGTAAATAAATTCGTTTTAATCACAGAAAAGTTTGACTCTTAAAAGTTACATTATATATTATTATATATTTGGCCCCTATTTTTATTGTCAAATGTTTATTAATTATATATAGGGTAAACTCATTGGCTTTTAAAGCTTATTAGACTTTATTAAATAAACTTTGGCTTGAGCCGCGGTTACTCAGGGGATAGAGCGTTCACCTTTCAATGAGGTGAACCGGGTTCGAATCCCAGCGATGGCTGGTCGATACGAATTCCGCACCCGGCTTGCATCGATTGCAGTCCTGACGTGAAATATCCTCAGTGGTAGACGGATCATGGGTTACAGTCACCTTGCCGTCAGGATAATCGTGGGAGGTACTCGTGGTTTTCCTCTCCATGTAACGCAAATGCCGGTTAGTTCCATTAAAAAGTCCTCCACGGAAGCAAATTACTCACAATACTTGATCCAGGAGTTACCTTGTTTTCGGTTATAAAAAAAAATGAATAAAACTTGGGCTTAGACCCGTTTGGAATAAATGTCATTTTTGTAACTCAGCACTTTTTCCTGAGTAGTCAAGAATTTGTGTTTGCTAATTTAACCGTAGTTTTCTAGGATACGATATCTTATGAAATGTAACAGGAAAATAAAAATGATTTTTTATTCCAATAGAGGATGTGCTGCTTTGTATGTTTAGTTAGCAAAAATTTGATGTTTCAATAATTTTGTGGGCATAGATTATGTGTAAGTCACGCGATACCGTTAAATTTAAAAAACGAATTCGTTCGATAATCTTATATGGTTTTCTGAAAATGTCTACTCTGAAATCCCAACTTAAATTGTAACACGAGTTTTAGGTTACAACATAGGATCTTTTTTTACTATATTATTTTCAATCACGTGCTTCATTTAAGTTGGAAACCTATTTGTTCGCATATTTTTATTCCAATAAGGTTGAATAATTGCAGAAACGTTACTTATCAAACGTTTTTGGTGAAGATACAGTTTCTGCTAAAACGTTAAAAAATTGAAATAGGTGAATTTTCCTTACAAGATCTATGTTATCAGACGTTTTAATTTCAAACAAACTCTGAAAAGAGGTTACAAGCTCTGAGGTTAATTCAGATATGTTATTTGTTTTGAATATTGAATAGTTTTTTATTTAATCTCAAACAAACGTTTCTCTTACTGCAAAAAAAAAAAAAAAAAAAAAAGAAAAATGTCACCTTAAATATGTACCACTACACCTTTTAATTCACGGAAAATTTTATTTGTTTTGATATTAAAACGCTATGTCACACTCTTGAAAAAATCGGCATATCATTGAACTATGATATTGGTACTTGGTTCTGTAATATGAAGTATTTGTACTGCAATCTTAATATTGCTTTCAGTGCAGCTGCATTTCTTTTCAAATTTAATAATAGTATAATGCAATCAAGTTTGAGAAACAATAAATTCAGTATTTAATAATCAATTTAATATTCAACATTCTACGTTTATTTTTACTCCTCAATTTAGCAATATTGATCAAGATTTCAGTCTTCGAATTATTATAAATTTAAGATAACGGAACAAAACTCACTCTCAATCTTAAAATACCATTTCAAGATCAATGGAATTATTTGTAGCTAAAGTTTATCTTCACTTGGCAATCTCTTAATTCTATTGACAGACATGAAATTATGACCATGAGTTTAGATGGTACACTTTCAGAACCTTAATGCGACCCAAATTTACCGCAATCTTAATAAGGTGTTCCATTGGACTATGTTTCTGTTCAAGTTGGGCCAATATATCGCGTTATCAAACTTAAAAAGTAAGATAATATGGTTCAACTTAGCATTGTATTTAGGTTGAAGTAAATTTCATCGATAATGTGGTTCAACAAGCTCCGGGACAGCCTGATTGGTATGGCATTGAACTCTTGTTCGCGAGAAAGAGATTTCGAATCTAACCGACTGAAGAATATTGAATGGTGACATTAACTCTATCTGGGTCACAAAATCCACCAAGTTCTCATATTAAATTAATACCTCTGGGTGTACAGATACAGGTGTACCATTGTCTTCAAGATTGGGTTCAAAATTACCAGGCTACAGAGTTGAACACTGGTAATTGTTAACTTAACTTTGGGTCTGCTGTTCAACGACGGTGATAAAATATGGTTCAACACGTTCAAAATTTCCGGCAACGTAAAAAAATATTGGACGAGAAAAATTTAGTTGTAACATAATGTGGCTTCAGCAGTAAGCTAAATATGGATTTCAGATTTCTATATATGAATTGCAGCTGGATCTATTATTAATTATCATAAACTAATCTAATATGCATAACCGATAAAATAGAATGCTTACTAGCAAAGTGGGATACAGATCAATTCCAGACGGCTGAAAAAATTGATAACACCGTAGAAATAGAAATCTCATCTAGAAAATCGAACAAATGAATTTTTATTAGAATCACGAATCTCCCAGCAATAAAAATCCCCTGCACAGGTCCCCTTAATCTAGCTTAACAGTAAAAGCTATTCGATTGGTGTGGTTTCGATTTCCCATTTTTTGTTTCTTTTTATTTGTTGAAAAAAGCTTAGAATAATAATAAAAAAAAGGTCGGAAGTGAGTAGTTTTTCGGTTCATTTTTTGGCATGGCCTGTTTTGTTGCACTCTGATGGGTCAGGTGTTTGAGTCACCAGACCGTAAAAAAATACAGCAGCTTCGCTAGCTGTCCAAAACCGACAGCTGCACAAGCTTTTTTAGTTACAACAGCTTGTCCGTTAGACTAAGGATTCCGTGAGCCTTCAGCATACAAGCCGCCGTTTATTAGGATAACGCAACGATCACGCAGGTCTCGGTGATACTATCTGGGATGTCATTCATGTTTTTATCTAGATTTAATGACACTCGAATAACGTTCGAACTTCTTACCGTTATTCACTTCACTTAGAGACATACAACTATATTCAGATTAAGATATGTACTCAAATTTATTCACAAGGTCTATGCTTAATCCATATAAATATAACAAAAAACTCTAAATCTAACCATTTCATACAATAATATCCAGATCAAGACATTCAAATTAATTTACTTAAAATGTCTATGTCTAATTAACATAAAAATGTCATAACGATTAGTCTGTCAAACTAAATTTCAATTTAATGATCTATTTCAGATAATTTATTTTAACTTAAAATATCAAAAAATAACTATTTTTAAAAATTTTACTATCAAGCTAAAACGCATATATGTGTATAAATTTATTTGTGCCTAAATTTAATTATCAGAGCATTAATACAATTTAAATCTAACTTGAAATATTAAAGAATGTTATTCTCTTAAGTTGTATTATCAGGCTAAAATGCACATATTTGTATCAATTCCTTCATGCATAAATTCATTCATCAAAGCATTCATTCATTTTAATTCTTACTTAAAAAAATTAAAGAATGCAACGAGTCTTGTTGCATTTTTCTTTTAAATTATAATATGAAACTGAAAGGAAAGTGCTAAATGCATATATTTGTGTAAAATTCATTTAGACAAATTCATGTATAGGAACCCTCTTAAATTAAATGAGGTATTTTTCTCCTTAAGGTATACGTATTTATATAATTTACATTTACACTTCTTAATGCTAAAAATATGTGAAACAAAACTTGAAGATTTCATTGATTTTAACACGCCATATTTAATAAAACTTAGCTTTATTCTATACTTATCTTTGAAAAAACTTATGAAATTATTCACAGACATTTTTACTTGACCTATATAATATTCTATAGTTGTCTTAGTTAGAAAGTATATTTGAATGGAAATTATACTTTCATTTTTTTTGACTTTTTAGTTTAACTTTTAAAGTTTTAGAGCTTTTTTTTTATAAAAAATAATTTTTTATACAAAATTTTTTGTTTGTTTAAAAAGAGGAGAAATAGTTTGATATAATTGTTAAATTAGACTTTATAAGGTTAATGTTTAAATTTCTGTCATTCCAAAATTTATGACTGTCAATATATTAAGGGGACCGGAAAGTAATGTCGTTTCGGGGAATTTGTTATCCAGATTTTATTTTTAATCAATAATGTATTCACCCTCGTTAGCAACAAACTTTCAATGCCGGATCGAAAATGAATCGAAAAAAATTAATTGATTTTTAACGACTAACAAATATTTAATGCGCCGAAACGACATTACTTTCCGGTCCCCCTAATATAATAAATGACATAATCAGTGAGGAGAATTTGAATAGAAATGAGGGAAAATGGTCTTAATTTTCCCGTTTATCCGTTGGAGGGTATTATATACATCTAATCTTTAGATACGAATACGTAAATAAGTTCTTAAATCTAGATCATTTTATGCAGTTTGCAAATTTAATTCAAATTAAAAAAAAGCTAAAATTATATATTTTATTAAATACTTTAGTTAATAAAAGAAGTTTTTTAGCTCTTGCGATCTCTAAAAATAATAAAATATGAGTGAACAAAACATCCGGAATAAATATTCAACAGTTACGAGCAATAGCTGTCATTTTTTCCCCCAAAGAACTTAATACGATCACAATACATAGAAATCATCAGTCTTTACCAGAAAGACACGAAAACTTCTCTGAAGCATAACTTCTACCTTGACCTTAAACTTTCTAGAGTAGCTTCGTTCCATTTCTATTGAATACGGTAAAACGAAACATACAATCATGACACAGCGTTCAATTTTTTTTTCTTTTTCCGAAAAAGAAACCATAACAAAAGACTGAACGATGTTTGGAAATTAATGTTTTCCAGAAAAACGGTTTTTCGGAATCGTTTTTCATAATTCTTACTTACACTTCGCTTCTTTTTTTTCTTTTCTTTTTTTATTGTGTGGTCAGTTGTAATTTCAGGTAAAGGAAAGCAAGCAAATAATATTTGGCTGATTTTGAAACCATCCGAGAAAATGTAGGTTCTGTTGCGTATCTATTTACAAACAATCCGAAATACTGGCAATTTTTTTATAGTCAATATCACCTAAAACAACACGATTATATTTCATGTTTCATCGGATATTTTTGAATGTGTTTGAAACTTATAAATATGAAAAAAAAAGCTCTTCGCAACGACAGTTGTTATCACATTTCTTGGCTTTATCATTGAAAAAGATCCTTCTGTTATGCTTTGTCCAAAAAATTAAAGTAAGTCTGCATGACCAGTTTGTATAAAGGGTTCTTTATAAATCGTTTTTCATAATTTTTGCTTGCATGTAATTTTTTATTTATTTATTTACTTACTTATTTTGTGAACGGGTTTATTACTAGGAGAGGGAAAGTAAACAAGCATTTTGCTGTCAATATCACTTAAAACAACATGATTCATGATTATATTTCACTACATGGTATTTATAATGAGTTTGAAACTCATTAGTGTGAAAAAAATCAACACCATTAATGTTTGAGAAGTAAAGACAGTGGATATCATATTTCTAGGCTTTGCCATCGCAGATAATCTTGCAGCTATGCTTTGTCCAAACATTTTGAATTAATATTAGCATTTACATGTTATAGTATAGAAAAAAAATGCCTTAACTCTGTTTTTAATATTGAAATCTTTGCAAAAACTATTTTCTTATTTTATGTTAAAATCGTGTGGAAATTTAACTGTTAAAGCTTACTTAATTTACAAGCAAATGCTGATAAGTTATTTGGTACACTGCGATAATTTGTTTATAATATTTAGAAAAATGAAATGCGTCATAGCATTTTCGGGAAACAAATTATTTCATGAGTTTAATTTCCATGCAAAATTTAAAATATAATTTTTTACATATTTTTAAAAAAAAAAATGAAAAATGTCATAGCAAAACATTTTACAGATAAAAAATTTTACAACAGTAGTTTCTTAATTGTGCAAAAAATTATATATATTTTGTGCATTTAAAAACAAAATGAACTATATCATATTAAGAAACTCTTTGGTTAGCAAAATTTTTATGCTACTTTTTAAATAAATATTTATTCTTGATAAATATTCAGGTAAAGGATATATTAATGGTAAAGGATTAAGGATACATTAATAGTAAAGGATTAAGGATATAATAATATTAATTTTTACTAATATAACTAATATTAACATCTTTTTAAATAAATAATATTCATCTCTTTATCAACAAAGTTGTTTTAAATTGAACCGTTGAATATATAAGCGTCACAAATATCATCTAGGAAATCAAAATTTTGTAGACAAAGATTTTACTGATTTTTTTTATTGAGCTATGAGCATACAAATGCAGAATATTACAAGTACGGCTACTTTAAAGCACGGGTACTGCTTTACTCGTAAACCAATTTTTTTATACATTTATAACTACTGAATTTTTTTGATTTTTACAGAAATTATTACAGAAAAAAGTAAAATTAATTTACAAACTGAAAATCAACTCTAAAACGTTTGAGCAGCGAAAATTTTAAACATGAAATTTGAGAAACATATCCAAAAGCTGCAGTCATAGCTTTGTTAGAATAGTTTTTGTAGTTCTGCAAAAATGCACAGAAAATAAATTAATTTTTAATGGGGCTAATTTTTTTTGAAAGTCCACTTTAAGGTAATCGACCAAATTTAATTTTCTTTGAAAACAACTTTATTAAAATTGTAACCCTATTTCTGGTTAGCAGCGATAGTAATAAATCAAAAGTAAACTTTTAAAGTTTATAAAATATTTTGTCAAAATAAGGTCAAATAAAAACATTTTTAAGAACGTATTTACATAACAACTGCAAATTTCTATGTCACGATAACAGCTCTATAACAAATTGTAATCCATAAATATCAAAATAATTATTTTTCTAGATTAATATGGTTGCCTGTGTTTTGAACTAAAATCTTTAAACAATTTCAAATATTTAAAGAAATGGAACCAAATATAATTCAATATTAATTTTTAAAAGAAAATTCTAAGCATTGTTATATAAAGTATGGTAAAAACGTTAAATTCACATTTAGGCCTCTTAGCTTTTAGTTAAAAACATTGCTACCATTATACAAAATTTGCATTCCAAGTTTTAAAGAATTCTATCCTGAACTTTTTTTTTGTAATGTGTGTTAGCTTAAAGAGATTTTCTGAAAATAAATTTTTTTTAAATGTATTTTTTAAATGTATATAATCGTTATTCTGTTTGATCTGTCAGCATGCGAAAAAGCAACTATAACTTCTGTTCTTAAGACAGGAGAACAAAAATTTGAAAAGAAATTTGAAATTGTTGTCGAAATTGGCGATTTTCACCCAGTTGGATACCTTAAGGAAAATAAGTCAATTAATGAATATTAAGTTGACTTTTATTATTCAAATTTCCTTGTTTTTGCAGCTAATCTTTTTAACAATAGCTTTGAAATTGTGCTCGTGAAAGTACTGGGTATTCTGATTTATGTACAGATTACTTTAACTTACAAATAAAAAAATTTCAATTAATCATGAATTTATTTGTGGTTACCGATTATGAGTTAATATTTCAAAACTTTTTATTTCATTGATCATTTGTATTTTTCTAATGGTCCCAGGAAATTGTTTTAATAATGTTTAAGACCTGTTACTAAATGTAGTTTTTATAATGTTTAGGAACCATTTACTAAATATAGTTTTTGTAATTTTTAGGACCAGTTATTACATGTAGTTTTTATAATATTTAGGACAAGTTACTAAATGTAGTTTTTATAATGCTTCGAACCTGTTACTGAATGCAGTTTTAAAATTGTACTAATAATAGTAAATTTAAAAAATTTTAACACTTTAAATTATCTTTTGTGTTTTATTATTAATGATTTTCAAATTTAGAAGAAAAAGAATCAATTTTATGTAAAATAACAAACGTTCCTTTCTTCATTCAAAAGATGAATGGAAACCATTTAAACGCGTATTGCAGATACATCATTTTAACACTTAAAAGCTTATATTTCAGTTTGACACGCTTTTCACGAAATTAAATATAATAACCTAGCTCATACTTGTAAAGCATATTAATTATATTGCTTTAATATGCCTTTAGCATTTTTACAAAATAATAACCCAAAAGAAGCATCGACTCACAAATGAAGACCAGGTGTATGAGCAATGACTTGGTTTTCTATTATACAATTATAATGAATAATGGCACGCATCACTTAATGGGCTGCAAGTTCTCATGTGTCATTCAAAAATGGTACTAATTACTTTTTTTGTTTCGGTAAATATTTATTATCTAGTATGATGTGATAGAGAAATCTGAAGTAGAAAATAAAATTATTCGCATTAAAAAAGGTACTTAAAAATAAGCATTTCAGAGAAGGTTTTTATGAAATTTGTTTAAAATAGATATATTTTAAAACAATGGATTTTTTATTGATATGTCGCGCAACTTTAAATACTGGTAGAAAGAAATTAGTTCTTTCATCAAAGAAACTGGAAAAGCCATAGTTTGAGTGTCTTAAATATGAAGAACATTTTTAATTTTAAAATTATATAATCCTGCTCAAACAACTGTTTGGACTTTAAAGCTGATAAATATGTAGCTTAAATAAATCTAAAAGAAAAATTGACGATTGGCGACTCATTTGGTGATAAAAGGTTGGTATTTTTCTATGAAAAGGAAATTTCTTAAAATCAGTTAATAATTCGCAATGTTTGTATATTATTATGAGCCCAAACAACAATGCAACTTCGGAATGATTTTTCCAATTTTAAAGTAATAGATTACAAACTGTTTTAATTTTTTCAAAACTATGACTTTCCTTCATACTGACATTTTGTGATTCTTTCATAGTTACCATTGAGGATGGATGACTAAATAAGGAAAACATTTAATCTAGCAGCTATGAACAACAGTTATATTCCCACCCATTGAGTATCCATGACTAAATATAGACAATATTTAATCTAGCAGATATGAATTACAATTCTAACCCATTGAGAATGGATGACTAAATATAGACAAAATTTAATTTAACAGTTATGAATAACAGTCATATTCTCAACTCATTGAGGATGGATAACTAAATATAGATAAAATTTTATCTAGTAGATATGAATAACAGTCATTGAGAATCGAGGACTAAATATAGACAATACTTAATCTAGCAGTTATAAATAACAGTCATATTCCCACCCATTGAGGATCGATGACTAAATATAGACAATATTTTATCTAGCAGTTATGAATAACAGTCATATTTCCACTCATTGAGGATCGATGACTAAATATAGGCAATATTTAATCTAGCAGTTATGAATAACAATCATATTCCCAACCCACTGAGGATGAATGACTGAATATAGACACAATTTAATCTAGTAGTTATGAATAACAGTCATATTCCCAACAGTCATAAAAAGATCATATTATTCACTCAAAAGCGTTTTTTTATATGACGAGAGCATTCGAAAAAGTTTTTGTTTTCTGCCTAATTTTCTTAGCTTATCGGTTTGGGCAGAAGGATTTCTTTTATGCAAAGTTATGAAACTAATTATAATATATATTTATTTTTATTTCACTAGGAATAGGTGCGAGCATGCTCAATCTAATTAAAGTAAAAAACTTTTGATTTGTCAACATATGTAACGATGCAAAAAAATGTAGCGATGCAAAAAAAAGTATTTTTTAAAGTCTGATAGCGCAATTTAAAATATCGTTTAACATGATTAAAATATTTTAGGTTAACTCACTCTAAACAATAAGATCGTATATTAGTACGTAATAATCTCATCACTAGATCAAAAGTTATTCCGTCTTATTTTGAGTACTGTATATACAAGCAAGAAAGCTTGACTATCTTATTTATTGAATGTCAAAGGAAAAAGTCAGTTTTTAGAAATATAGCTAAATGTTACGCTTTAATTAGATTTTAAAATAAATATAAATTTTCCAGTACGACATTATTATAAATTATTACTATATAGTATTTTCATTCTACTAATGGTCGTAACTATAATTTCAAAACAAAACCTTGAATTTTCGTAGTTTTATCTATTTTATTCGCCAATATCCACAGCTTTACATATTCTGTTTATTTTTAAATAACATCATTTTTTATAGTATCATTCCCTTAATGTATAGTATTTTTAATAGTATAATCAAAAAATTTTGTAATGCTTTTTTTTTTTGAAATATGATCTAGAAAATATTTATAGAAAAAAAAGCGTGTTTTCCTCTTTTTTATAAAACATTCTAAGTACTGGCTTGAAAATATATGTCATTATATATCATTTTAAATCTTATAATTTATTTAAATGGGATTTTTCAATATTTTACTTTATATTTTCCGTATGGTTCAAAGAGCAGCTACCGTGAAATTCCTTAAAAATCCCAATTGCAGGAGAGAAAAAAAAATTTTACCCCAGAAAAGCAATATTTACCAATGAGAGTACTTATTTTTTTCCCTCAAGGTTAGGCAAATGCAGCAAATTATTAAATAAAGAAAACACGTTTTTCTTTCTAACGCTGTCTAGACACGAGCCTCAGGTATTGTCCTGGCATAGAAATAAATTATAGTGACTTTTGAAATTCTTAGAAAATTTGAATGCATATAAAATGCATTTATCACTTAAGAGTATCCATTTTCAAAATAAAATAACATTATTTATTATTATTTAATTTTAATAACAATATTAATTATCATTATTTAATGCTTATAACATTACTAATTAACATTATTATTCAATTTTAATATCAATATTAATTATCATTATAACATATATAAGAACTGAAATGAATGAAGCTTCAAATTACAATAATAAACACAGAATCATCAGAATAGCAATTATCCCTTTTTCTGAAATGGTAATAAGCGAAGTGAGGAAACAGCATATGTCTTTCAACATTGAAACCAACACTGACAAGTGGTCAATTCTTTTCTCTTACTAAGACATCGGAGATGTGCAATTCAGTTTTCAATGTTAAACTATGGTAGACAGCAAGAACCAATCAAACTTAGCTTTGCAGAATATGGCTGTATTTTTAAGCAATGTTCACAAATATCCTAACTTATTTATTCGTTATTACTTCCTTTGTTTTTAACTTCATTTCCTCTATTTAAACAAATACTCATTGAAGTCCGAATTTATGATGATGGTGCATTAATACCGGAAACAATAAAACCATCACTCCCCCGATTAATATTTTACGACTCATAAAAATGATAATAAAAAAAACTGCCAACAATGTACCTTCTCGTTTATTAAAGCAAATTGAATATAATTTTAGGTATAACGGCGAATTTTTGAAATCTCACAGACAAATTAAATGATTTTTTCGTTGATCAATTCATAAAATAATAGTTACGAGATAAATTAGTGAACACAAATAACAATTCAGAAAAAATTTATAAATGGAAAGTTTCTCATCTTTGTTTTCCTTTTATATTATTTTTCTTAGTTTTTGCGCTCTTGTAAAGTCCTTTGCTGCTACTATATTTTGCTTTAAATTATTAAAATTACAATCATTTGTTAGATAAATAAGTACTCAGAGGGAGTTGTAATCTGTATTTATAATTATTGAAATTACTTTTCAGTTTGTAAAAAGAGGATTTTTCAAATTATTTTTTAGCTTATAAAAATCTCTTAACGAGTCAAATAAATACTAGTAAGGAAGAAAAGTGCAAAAACTACGAAAATTAAAAAAAGGTAGATTTTCTTTAAAGAATTATAAACTCGTGCTTCTGAAATTAAATGCTTTTGTCTTAATTTTAATGCTATTAATTATATTTCAATTTTTATAGTTAAAATAAATTTATATAAAATATATTTATTAAATATATATTTATTTTTATTAAATATGTATTTATATTTATTAAATATATATTTATATATTTTTTATATATATTTACATCTATTTATGAAAGTTTAAAAAAAAAGTTTTAGAGATTTCCCCATATTTGTCCAATTGTTATGTATTTTCTTTTTCTACAGTTTCTTTTCAAAATTAATTCAATTTAAGATCACAAATGAAAAAGAAGTTTAGAAAACTTTACCTTCAATACTGCTTTAAAATGCTCAAATTTTCTTTCTGTACTAATTTTATATTGCATGCGTTATCGCTTTTTAGTTATAAAATCAGGACAGTAAAATAAGAGGAAAAATTTTACTAACCTGTTTTTAAAAAAGAATAAAATAACAATGTTACGTGCAACTAACTATTCATCGCAAAAAGTTGCAGATCCTTAAAATTGTCATTAAGAACACACAGCAGTGTTTCTCAATATTTTCTGTGCAGGTTTCATGATTTTATCTTTCTTTCCATTAATTATTGAGATAAAACAATAGGAATAAAAGCAACTCTTAAAATATTTTTCAGAGTATATAATTTGCAGATAACAATGTTTTTACTATAATTCGTTAATGATAGCCAGTTAACGATTTACGATTTTTGAATAATTAGATGTAATGTAATAAAAGCTACAATGAAACTTAAATAATAAAACCCACCTTTATATTTCTTTCCATGCAAATATAAAGTGAATATAATAAATAAAGTGAGTTGTAACATCAAAACCTTAGTCTAAACATCTTTTATCATTTTCTAATCGTTGTTTTTGTGAAAGAAAATTTACCTCTTAGGCCCTGATTCTAGGAACTCGTTTGTAATCAGGAATCGCGTGATATTAAGTCAACCCTGGATGAAAAGTTATTTGTCCAAAAACCATTAACGAAAAAGAATTTTGTATGATTTTTTTTCCAGAATAAAGTGTATTCTTTTATGCAGTTTCCGAATTGAAAGTTAGAAGGACAAAACAGGACACATAAATTGTCTCTTTTAAATGGATCCAAACAATGGTATAAACAACCAAACCATTCCTTCGCCTTTATCTTCGACTATAATGTCGCGAATTTATTGAAAATATTTGTAAATGAGATAATTTGTTTTACTGGCCACAAAGATTCTATCAGATTCGATCGTGATAGTATCAGATTTCATCTCCATTAGATATCATTTTTGATCAAAAATAAATATATTAATGGACAAAAATTCATGATGACATAAGTTTATAAAAAAACTTTAAAGAATAAAAAAATATTTGAATAAAAAGTATAGTTTCTGACGCAGAAAAAAAAACTAATTTCAGCTTCTTTGTTAAACATTACATCAAAATTTAACTAAGAATATTCTCCAAAGAATTAAAAAGTATGTAAAATGCTATTTATAAAATTTGTTCGTTAAAGATACATCAACGACAGAAATTTGAAGACAAATGGTTTAAGTGTGAAGCTTAACTTATTAAAATTAAACATTTAATTTGAAGATAAACCATTTAACTTGATATTTCTAGCATCGGTTTTGTCATAAATTTTTAATTAAATATAATCCCAATAGACTTTATTTTAATCATTATATAATTAGATTTTTTATTGACTCAAGATCTGAAAATAACTTCATGTAAAACAAATGTTCTATTTTACAGAAATTGTAGATAAACTTCGAAATTGTTTTTAAAAAAATACTTTTTGTCCTGCAGAATATTTATATAATGCTTTTAATTGACTGGTGTAAAATTTTTTAAGCAATTTAAAATATATAAATCCCATTTAATGATACATGATACTGTAAATATTAAATAAGGTTTTTTTAAAAGCCCCAAACGTTTGCGTGGTTTTATCCTTCCTTGAAGTTGTTCTTTTTAATTCAGATTTTAATTTAGATTTTAAAATTGTGTTAGCAGCAAAAACTGTTTTGCGAATGCATTGCCTTTCATAATACTGCATTTATACTATTAAGTCTATTGTTAGTTATTAAATAAATAGTATTTGAATCTAACTATTTTTTAAAGGTGTGGGTAAAATAAATTTAAATAACAGCCGAACGAAGCAGCTACCATTAAAATTATAATTGGATTTGAAAAGATAAAACTATTTATTTTTTATTTTATCGCCAGGTGGAAACCTTAGTCGATTATTAGGGGGAATATATGTTTAATATCTGTGAAAATTGACTTGAATTATTTAGAGAAATGGAAAACTATTTGCTAAAAATTCTAGATAATTATCAAAAACTTCTAATAAGAAATAATTTCAAATAACAATGACCTGCAATTTTATTCACGCAGAAAGGAAATTCAAAAATTCTGAATAACATAACTTATTCGTTTTTGTGGAAAATAATTCCCCATATTTTGTGAGTACCGTGATCTCAAGAAACATAACAAAAATTCACTTAAATCTTTAAGAAAAATATTTAGCTAATTTAGCTATTGCTAGATAATTATCAAGAAGAATTTGTAATGAAAAATAATTTTAAGTAACATTACTCTGCAACTGCAGAAAGGAAATAAAAAATTTTGGATAACAAAACTTATGTTATTTTTGCATCAAATAATTAAATTATCCGATATTTTGTGAGTACCGTGATCTCAAAATCCATAACAAAAATTCACTTAAATTTTTAAGAAAAATATTTAACTAATTTAGCTAATGCTAGATAATTATCAAGAAGAATTTGTAATAAAAAATAATTTTAAGTAACATTACTCTGCTATTGCAGAAAGGAAATAAAAGCATTTTGGATAACATAACTTATGTCATTTCTGCATCAAACAATTCAATTATCCGATATTTTGTGAGTATACCGTGATCTCAAAAAACAATACAATACTGTTTAATGTCAAGATTATCGTGTAGAAAAACTAATGTTGCTCACAACATTGTTTTCACACGTTTTCTGTTACCTGAGGGGTTTCCGTTATCGGCAATAATGGGCGAAAGAAAGGACGTCCGCTTTCATTACTGTTCACAATGAATTAATAATACCCCCCCTGGGAAAGTCAACTTTCCGTATGAATGATTTCTACCTGGTATTTTTTGACGTTTACTTATTTTTGTTATTTCACCTGAATGTTATATCATGGAGTTCACGAATACATACATTTTTGCATTAGTTTTCAATGCCTTCTATTCTATATTGAGCATAATATACAATATAATGAGCTATATTGCGCGTGTTTTTTTCCTTCATTTCCTTGTGGTAGAAATAAAGGAACATAATTTTTGAGGGGTGTTTAAAATATGGCTTTCATAGCTCCTGGGATACTTAACCAGTATATTAATATTATCTATGTCTTTTGTTTTAGATCTGTAGCATAATGTATTTAGCTAACAATATAGTGCAAAAAATTGAGCTATAGTACCGGGAAGGTTCTTTTTTCCTTTCCTTATTAAATGGCGGAAATAAATGGAAACATAATTTTTGAGGGGTGTTTAGGCTTGGTTTCAGGAAAACTTAGCACGACCTAATGTAACTATTTCCAATAGGTTCTATTTTTGATGCATAATAAAATATAAGCATTCGCAATGTATTGTAATAAAAGAAATTATAAAAAAGGTGGTTGTTATTTTTTTCCGTTTCCTTATGAACTAACGGAAATGAAAGCTAAGCAAATGTTTTTATACGTGTTAAAAATATTGCACGCAGTTTTTATGATCACGCTATTGAATACCATTTCCCTATCTTATAGCGGGTTTTTATCGCAAATTGTGATAAAAAAATTATAGTTAATATTTTCAAGGCGCACTTAATTTTTTAGCCATTAAATTTGTAAAAATGTAATAAGCAAAAATGTAATATGAAATAATATCGTTGATTTAATTATTTTCTGATTAGTTAATGTATTTAATGGGTTTGGGACACAATTTTAAAGTCCCTTTTTCTAAATTCAAATATCCTTAAGTTCTTTTTTTCCTGTTATTTTGCTTTCGCGATGTTGTACCATTTAATTACTCCACAAAATTATAGTCTCTCTCCACCTCGCCCCATGTTTTGAGGACTGCGTTATTTAACGACCATTACTGAGTTTTGACCTTTGACAGACGACGTAGACAGCGCCCGAGTTGGTACCCCTCTCTCAAACATCCATGTTACAAACAGCGAGAGGACTTATAACCACAGCCACGACTGATTTAGCACGCACCTT
Source organism: Parasteatoda tepidariorum (assembly GCF_982258835.1). Classification (NCBI taxonomy): domain Eukaryota; kingdom Metazoa; phylum Arthropoda; class Arachnida; order Araneae; family Theridiidae; genus Parasteatoda; species Parasteatoda tepidariorum. The sequence continues at coordinate 67,038,541 of NC_141765.1, forward strand.
GTTACATATACATGCCGGTAGTTTAGCCGACTGCCAGGATCGAACTCACGATCCCCAGCAGTGATGCTCTAACCAGCAGGAGTACTCTCACAATCTTCTACAAGCTTCTTTTATAAAAATTTAGATAATTTAATAATCCTTAATTTTATCCTTAATCCTCAGATATATAATACTAACAATATATAATAATAACAATATATAATAACAATAAATAATAATAGCATAAATTTTATCCTTAGATAACTAAACGTTCATCCAATTGGTCTCTATTTTTCCCAGTTTTGCAAAGTCAGAATAGTACCGTTGTAACTTAATTGACTTTGTTGTAAAGTAATAACGCTATTGTAAACGCTAATTTTATTTTACTTATTTATATTTCGAAACGAAAATTGAAAATATTTTTCTTAAAATGTGCTAATTTCCTTGGCATAAACAAAAGAATTATAAAAATAATCAAGTATTTAATTCACAGTCTGAGTATCGAATGATTAGTTAAAAAGTAACTTTTATTTAAGTTTAGTTACCTAGTAATAAAATAGTTGTCTTTTTAATTTTGATTCAACTCAAAATATACTTTAATATTCACAATTTCTGATTTATTTCATCGAAAGTATCATAAATTTGTCTTTAAGCAGTTTTCGCTATTAGCTATTAAATTTTTTTTTTTTAAATTTCTTAATTTAAAATTTGCATGTATTTTCCTACTTTTTTAAAAAAACACATGCAATAAAATCAAAGGAAGTTTTCTGAAGATATTAACTAAAACATATATATTACAAATTTCACGGAATTATATTCTAGTATTTAAGTTAAATTATTTTAAAGTTGAAAGAATTGATGATGGGGGAAAAAGAATTTCAAGCATCTTTGCTTCACCTGTAGTTCACAAGGAGAGAAAAAATTAACTTAGTTTTACCTTGCGTTTTTAACTCCGTTACGAGCATAATTTTTTCACCATTTTTAAAAGAGCTACCTAGCAGTTAATTTTTCAAATAATCAAACAAATTCCATAATATTTGATCTTTGTATACCGGATCCTTTTGAATGTTTAAAATTTCTATGAGCTAAGTTTATTAAATATTAATGAAAGCAAGAAAAAATCGTGAACTTGACATTTTTTCTTTGTGACATACTTTAAATGACAAAATACCAATTTTAAATTTTTCCCGATTTTTTTCAAATTACAAACTTTGATTAAATTTTTTTATTTTTGTTTTTTATACAAAAATATAATCTTATAGTATGAAATCACTATAAGTACATTTTAGAGAGACATTATAATAATATTATATTTATGTAAAAATCATTTTATCTGAATAAATGGCTCAGATTTATCTTAGCCATTAAAATTAGTATTTTGTCATTTAAAGTATGTCACAACACGATTTTTTCTTACCTTTTTAGGGTGTAAAAAAGAAGAAAATTCATGTAGAATTAGTTTTTATATATATATATATATATATATATATATATATATATATATATATATATATATATATATATAGATATATATATATATATATATATATATATATATATATATATATATATATAGATATATATATATATAGATATATATATATATATATATATATATATATATATATATATATAGATATATATATATATAGATATATATATATATAGATATATATATATATAGATATATATATATATAGATATATATATATATAGATATATATATATATAGATATATATATATATAGATATAGATATAGATATAGATATAGATATAGATATAGATATATATATATATATATATATATATATATATATATATATATATATATAGATATATATATAGATATATATATAGATATATATATATATATATATATATATATATATATATATATATATATATATATATATATATATATATATAGATATATATATAGATATATATATAGATATAGATATATATATATATATAGATATAGATATAGATATAGATATAGATATAGATATAGATATAGATATAGATATAGATATAGATATAGATATAGATATAGATATAGATATAGATATAGATATAGATATAGATATAGATATAGATATAGATATAGATATATAGATATATATATATATATATATATATATATATATATATATATATATATATATATATATATATATATATATATATATATATATATATATATATATATATATATATATATATATATATATACACACACACTACCGGTCAAAAGTTTGCGAAAATTTTGAAATCTACAAACAAAAGGTCTAAATTCAAATGATCATAAAACTGCGAAAAATCATTCAAATTGCATGAAAATTTGATATGATCTAAAGTGAACCCTCTACTGTTAGTTACATATGATCAAATTGCAATACTTTGTTTCTTGCGAACTGAATCCAGCTTTTCATCATGAATTGTTTTTATGGTGAAAAACTTTGCTAAGTTTGAACACTTCCCAAACTTGCAAAAAACTTTTTTTGTACTTTCTGTTAATGGAAAATAGTCATTTGAACCGTTATATGTAAGCCCCCTAAATTTCAGATCAATTCGATTTTTTTTGACGAAGTTATAGAATTTTGAAAAACATGTGTACGTTTCTCGATTTTTGAGCATTCCACATATGCAGTCTTTTGGTCTATACATCTTCTACCAAAGAGCTTTTTAATTTTAATGTTTCCTATATTTTCAAATAATTAATATTTATTATAAAACAAATACTCTTATTCATTATTGTAATTATTATTGTTTATATTTATTGCTTATATGTATTAGTTTTGTTGGGATATTTTTACTTTACATTAAATTAAAATAAAAAGTTATAGCAATAATTACAGAAATAATTCTAAAAAAATAATAACAATAGTATAAAAAATTCGCATTTTTACTAAACTATTTTATTTACAACAGGTCAAATATTTAACATATTCTTATTCGTATTTTGTAATTAAATAAATTAACATTTAAGTCTTTGATTCCTCGAACCATCCACCTTTTGCTTTTATTTTAGCCTTACATATGCGTGGCATTCGTTCTAACAAACCATTTATCACTTCAAGTGATAAAAAGTTCCATTCCTGTTGTAAAATGTCCCATAACTGATTTCGATTCGAAATATCAGAGCATCGTTTGCAAGAACAAACAAATTTTCGATGAAATGTGACATCTATGAGATATTGTTTTAATTATATTCATAAAAAATTCTTTGTAATAACAATAATTACAATAATGAATAAGAATATTTTTTTTATAATCAATATTAATTATTTGAAAATATAGAAAACATTAAAATTAAAAAGTTCTTTGGTAGAAGATGTATAGACCAAAAGACAGCATATGTGGAATGCTCAAAAATTGAGAAAAGTACACATGTTTTTCAAAATTCTATAACTTCGTCAAACAAAATCAAATCGATCTGAAATTTTGAGGGCTTGCATAGAATGGTTCAAATAACTATTTTCTATTAGCAGAAAATACAAAAAAAAAATTTTGGAAGTTTGGCAAGTGTTCAAACTTAACAACTTTTTTCACCATAGAAACAACCCATGATAAAAAGCTGGATTCAGTTCGCAAGAAACAAAGTATTGCAATTTGATCATGTGTAACTAACTGTAGAGGGTTCACTTTAGAGCATATAAAATTTTTATGCAATTTGAATGATTTTTCGCAGTTCTATGAACATTTGAATTTAGACCTTTTTTTTGCAGATTTCAAAATTTTCGCAAACTTTTGACCGGTAGTGTATATATATATATATATATAAACAAAAAGTGACTTATGGTTTACTATAATCCATAGTCCACAAGTTTGAAAGAAACAAATTATTATACAGATTAATATTGATTCATCTAATAACAAGAAAACTGTTTTAAATTACATTTCGAAGATTTGTATTGTTTTATTCCATAAAATTCGCCAAATTGGTGATTTTTTTTTATTTTAAAAAGTATCAAATACCTATATTGTATTATAGTTCTTCCCTTAATTTATTCTTTTTTAATTTTCAGATTTACGAATGTGATTGGCACATCAATTATCAACTATCAACTACCTATCAACTGGACATTGTGAGATGAACTATCTCAAATTCCATTGCGAATCAGGAGTTTCCTGTGGGAGCATGACTTTAATTAAATTCATCTCTCATGGCGTAACTCCCGATTTGTAAGTGGTTTAATCATCCAGAAACTTACAAACAATTTGTAGTTATCAGCAGTTGAAAAATCTAGACAAGAAAATATTTTTTTTCTCCATAAATTTTTTGGTTATTAAATTTTTCAGGTGAGTTATTGTTATGGAAAATAATAAAGCAATATGAATAATAAAAGTAATTTAAGATCCCCAAAAAGTTGTTTTTTATGAATCTTGTGTTGTGTTGAAAAAAGATCATACTTCAAACACAAAATGAACTTAATTTCTGTAACTGGTGTATGAAAATCAAGGTTTGAATGGTAATTCTAACAACTAACAAAAACAATTTTCTAAGTATTCCTAGTTACAATAAATATAAAAGTTAAATAGAAACTCAAACAGAAATTATGTTTGACTTCTATAGCTGGTGTTTAAAAGAAGATTTGAATTACGTTTCACTTTAAAACCAGCTGATAAAAAAAACGTTAGAAGTTATAGCGAATAATAAAATTGAATAAAAGTTCAAATGAAAATTGTTTAACCTCTATAACTGGCATATAAAAATAAGGTTTGAATGATGATTGAAACGTTATTTTTATAAAACTTTTACCATTTTTTAATAAAACTTTACTTTATTAAACCAATTGGTAAAAATTTTTTTAAAAAAAACCATAGAATAGCAGAATTATAAAGGAACAAAATTATTTTTTTCTTCTTTTTGCAATCATTTTTAGAAGATGAAATTATTTAACATAATCATGGTTGGCAATTCCAACAGTTTTCGTAGATTATTAAATTGTTTATAATTAAAGTGGCTACAAGAATTATACATTGAATAACGAAATGTATGCTTTGGTTTAATAGATTTATGCTTTGATTATCATTCTTTATTTCAGAAATTAGTTTTAAATTTTAACCTCCATTATATACGGTAAGACTAGGATAGATGGCCATAGTTTTTTCAAATCGAAATAAAGTGCTGAGAATATCGATACAAGAAATGCTGATGCATATTTTAAATTTTCATACATGCATATTTTGAGTAAAAAAAAAAAATGAAATACTGAGAACAAAGTATGAAAAAAAAAATGAAAATAAACTAACATGTCGCCATCGCTACTTAATGTCCAGATGAGATGGCTGTCTAATAATGTGAAGGAAAAGTCTAGTTAATGTATGAAAAGTTACATATTTAGCCTTGAAAAACTAATAATGAGCAGAAAGGAATACATTTTACCTTGGAAAATAAGTAAAAAGAATATAATAAACGGATTTAATTAATCACATTAAAAAATTTAACTACATTTTTGGCAAAGGTTTTCACATGTTTTATGGTTAATACATGTTTTATGGAGCCATTACATGCACCTTACACATTGGTTTTAGTTGTGGTATTGTACTCTTCTATAGCTAGCACTCATATTCATCAAATTCTGCGTGTAGAATCGAATAATATGTAGGGATATATCGAGTAGATCGATCTCAAATTTTGTATTTTATTACTTAAAGTTTCTTAATTTAAAATGAAGTCAAAATATGTATGCCTTACAGTTCAAAATACTTTTCGACCATAAAATAATAAAAAACAATAGATAATTATCAGAAATTACTTTTACAATCTTTGGATAAACGAATTTTTTAATCTGGTACAAAAACTTTTTGAAATGCGCAAAATGTGAAATTTACATTAAAAGGCTCTCACTTTCAACTGCTCTCCTGACTAAACTATTGGGTAACTGTTTCTAAATTTCTCTTTAGAACAAAAAATATAAATTCGTTGTAAGAAATACATACTTATTCAGAAAAAGTGTGTTTTGTGTCTGATTTCGTAATTTAAAATATCGTATGAATTAATCAATTAGTATCTGCAATCTAGGAAATATGGTCAGGAGAACGCTCTAAAGCTTGGATCCCTTAATCCTAATATTACTTTTTGCATATTTCAATATATCTCGATAACTTTTTAAGCGAAATGAAAAATTATTTTAAGTTGTAAGAAATCCAATTTACATAATTTTAAAGAAGGTAATTTTATGTGGTAAAATACAAAATTTGTGCGAAATCACTAAAATTTTATATTTTGCAACGTAAAACTACATTATTTAAAAAGATTTAAAAAACTGTATACCTTACAATTCAAAATTTTTTCGGCCATTATTAAATAAAATAAAAAAAGATAATAGTTACTAAAAGTTAATTTTTGCATGGAATTATCTGTTTGTCCAAAGATATATCTATGGGTAAACAAATTTTATAATTGCGCACAAAAATTGTTCAATATGCATAAAAAGTTCTCGAAACTTAGCGAAATACGAAAAAAGTGAAATTAACATTAAGGGGTGCAAATTTTGAACTAGTCTCCTGTCCAAACATCGGATACCCTCTATATTTTGGGGGTCTGAAATCTTAATCATTCGAAAAAAATTATTCTGAAAAAGTATGGTTTTGTGCTTAATTTCATAACTTAAAAAATCCGTCTGAACTAATAAATTAGCATATTTGAGATGACTCCCTCGAACCAATAAGATTGAGTCCTAGAACGTAATTCCGGATCGTTAGATCAAAAGTCATGCAGGATGGTCAGTTTCTTTTTTCCTTTTCTTTTTGATGTACTGTACAACATTTATAAATTAAACAAGTAGGACTGACTGTAACCTGCCAACTTATTTAGCAAGAACAGTTCCTGAAATCAGTGTCGTCTTTGAAAAGTTGTTTCATTTTAAGTGACACTCAATTAAAACTTATTTTGCACTATTTCAGCAGATTTTGTCAAAAAAATTTATTTATATCAACTATTTTAAATGAAAAATAAAACGCCAAAATAAAAAAAAAACTCCTTCAGACACACGATTCCATAAATTACATTTTTACAGAATCATGTTTAAATTTTAAAATTTTGTTACCTAATAAAATAAAACAAACTAAGTCTCTTTTTGAGTACCAAAGAATGGTCATGGAAATAATGTAATTAACACAATAATATAACTAATTAATAACAGTGTATAGTGTAATTAACTTTAGTATAATTCTTATTAAAATATAACTGCTGAAGATTTTGAGACTTTTAACGAAATATTTATTTGCACTTAGAGAACTTTAAAAATAGAATAACCAAGCAAACGTTAGCACTAAAATTTAAGAGACATAACACAATCTTAATTTACTTTCCATCTTTGAAAAACATATTTTTTATTTAGGCCAGCTGTTTAGAAAAACATTTCATTTAAATCAAAGTTAAATACTATAATGGCCGAAGACTTTATTGCGCCACTGAACGAAGATTTAAAATTCAGATTAAGGATTGCCCCTTTTAGGGAATATTCTTATGTAACGATACTGTGTAACGTATTTTAATACTATATTGCATAACATATTTGACTAGCGCTCTTAGGAGTATTCATCATTAGTGGATATTTCAAAACAGAATCAGAGCACAGAAGTTATGAAGAATTAGAAGTTATCAAGTTTTGAAAGACATTTTGTTTGAAAAAAGAAATTTAGCATTATTTTGAACCAGAATGCATAATATCGAAAATTTATTTAGGCCAATTTATCGGTATTCAAAAACTGATGAAACAAAAAAAAAGGTTCCACAAAGTTCTGTGCAGACTAACTAAATTACAAAAAAAAAAAAAAAAAAAAAAAAAAAAAAAAAAAAAAAAACGCTATAAAATAAGAAAAAAGAAAGGGACTAGAAAAACATAAAAGGCAGAAAGAAAAAAAAAGCATGGCAAAAATTTAATTAGTGGAGATAAAAGAAAAAAAAAAGAGGAAGAAAGACGTAAAAAGAATAAAAATATGATCTCGAGATGAAAATTTCATTAAAGCGAAAATGAAGCGCAACAATTTAACAAAGACGAAATATATAATAAAATGAATAATTTTTGCACTATTTTGAGGTAAAATGCATAATATCGAAAATTTATTTCGGCTAATTTATCGGTATTCAAAAACTGATGAAACATTAGGGGAAAAAAAAAGTTCTGTGCAAACTAAATTACAAAGAAATAATAATAAATAAATAAAATAAACACTGAAATGAGAAAAGAAAAAAAAAAAAGGAAAGGGACAAGAAAAACATAAATAAAAATCAGAAAGAAAAAAAAGGCATGGCAAAAACTTAATTGGTGAAGATAAAAGAAAAAAAAAATAGGTAGAAAGACGTAAAAAGAATAAAAATGTGATGGCGAGATGAAAATTTAATTAAGGCCAAAATGAAGCTTAACAATTTAACTAAGACAAAATATATATTAAAATGAAATATATAATAATTTTTGCACTATTTCAAGGCAAAATGGATAATATCGAAAAATTATTTAGGCCAGCTACAAATTGGTATTCAAAAATTCACAAACTGATGAAATAAAAAAAAAAAGTTCCACAAAGTTCTGTGCAAACTAACTAAATTACAAAAAAAAAAAAAAAAAAAAAAAAAACAGTGAAATAAGGAGAAAAAAAAAAAAGAACAGAAAGGGACTAGAAAAACATAAAAAGCAAAAAGAAAAAAAAAGCATGGCAAAAATTCAATTAGTGAAGATAAAAGAGAAAAAAAGGATGAAAGACGTAAAAAGAATAAAAATATGATCTCGGGATGAAAATTTCATTAAAGCGAAAATGAAGCGCAACTATTTAACAAAGACGAAATATATAATCAAATGAATAATTTTTGCGCTATTTTGAGGTAAAATGCATAATATCGAAAATTTATTTAGGCCAACTACAAATTGGTATTAAAAAACAGATGAAACATTAGGAAAAAAAAAAGTTCTGCGCAAACTAAATTACAAAAAAAATAAATAAATAAATAATAATAAATTAATAAATAAAATAAACACTGAAATGAGAAAAAAAAGATGGGGACGAGAAAAATATAAATGAAAATTAAAAAGAAAAAAGAGGCATGGCAAAAATTTAGTTGGTGAAGATAAAAGAAAAAAAAACAGGTAGAAAGACGTAAAAAGAATAAAAATATAATCGCGAGAGGAAAATTTAACTAAAGTCAAAAGGAAGCTTAACAATTTAACTAAGACAAAATATATGCATAATATCGAAAAATTATTTAGGCCAACTACAAATTGGTATTCAAAAACTGATGAAACATTAAAAAAAGAAAAAAGTCCCACATAGTTCTGTGCAAACTAACTAAATTACAAAGAAAAACAGTGAAATGAGGAAAAAAAAAAAAAAAAAAAAAAAACAGAAAGGGACTAGAAAAATATAAAAAGCAAAAAGAAAAAAAAAGGCATGGCATAAATTTAATTAGGTAAGAAGAAAAAAAAAAAGGAAGAAACACGTAAAAAGAATATAAATATGATTTCGAGAAGAGAATTTAAATAAAGACAAAATGAAGCTTTACAACTAAGACGAAATATATAATAAAATGGATAAGGACAAAAACTGTAGCAGCAGGTTTAGTTATTTATAATTTGCTCATCGTTTGATGATTATCATAGACACGTCCCTCAAAGAACAAAAGCACAACGTTCGACGTGATCTATTCAAAAGCGCAAAACAACTTGAACTCCTACGTAAAGTTTTTTGAGTAACAAAAATAGTCAAAACAAAACTTTTATATTTAATATCCTTCGGGTTGGAAATTTTCTAACGGTACCCTCTGTAGTTAATATAAAATATAGTTCTTCTGTAGTTATGTAATTTGTATAGTTTTAAGAATAACTTTCTAAACCATACAGACCTTACACTACAATTTAAATAAGTTTAAAGCAAAGTTTAGTTTTATCATAAATTGAGGGACTAAGCGTTCAAGAAGTCTTTTTTTTTCTTTTACTGTTTTTCGATGTATTACGATGTATTCGATATATGAAATATTAAATTATACATCGTTATAAATTATACATCGAATTAGTCTTAATTTTTCACTTAATACAACAAGGACAATATAAACACTATTAAATATCTTTTTTTTTCAATTGCTTAGCGTAATATCCAGACATTTTTAACTCGATAAATATTAATTTTATCAGATTATTTAGATAACTTTCTGCGTTATTGTGAGCTAGGAATATTACTTCAGTATATTTTGAAAAAAAAAAAAGCGCTTTTATATTATAGTTTTTCTGATAGAATTATTTAGAGTTTCGATAAAAGAATTGTCATTAAATGAAAAATAATGACACCACTGGAAAATTATGAACTGGATTGTTCGAAAAGTCGGTGATCAAACGATTTTAAAAGTTGAAATTTGGAGCGAGCACCAGTAGCAGAACTGACCCATTTTTTTTTAAAATTCAATTTTAACACCATTCATACAAAATAAATACTATTTTCATAAAAAAAAGTATCCTCCTTTATAGATAACTTGCTTTTTATGTGAAGTTGTCTAAGTTAATTTCTTTTCTTTTCAAGGCATAATTATATCTCTAAGTCGTAAGTAATATTGAACTGTAATTATTAAACTGCATATAAACTGTTTTTAATGTTACTTAAGCAGTTTTTAGATTTAGTAGCTCTTTTAAGCCACTAATTTTGTGAAAGAGTTCTTTTTATAAATCTTGGTCAATTTAGGGCAGGAAAATAAGAAGTTTCGCAATTGATCTCGAGAAAAAAATATCAGAAGCTTGAACTACTTTTTGACTTGTAATAATGGGTTTCAAAAACTACAAAGATTTCAACTTGTGAACTTTTTACAGCACACTTTGTCTAAGCTAAGCTATTCTTAAATATATTTAAAAGTAACAATTGTATATGCTTCCGCTATTTTCCCTCTCTCATATATATATATATATGGTGGTATCGTAATTTATTTCAATTCTGTCTCAACTTCTAATCTGAACACTCCTCCTACAAATTTATTATTTATTTATTTAATTGTGCTTAAATATATTGTTGAAGGTATCTGACTTTTTAAAATTTATGGAAAAATGAAGTTTGAAAATCCTAAAACATAAATCTTAAAGATTATTTGATACATATTACTATTTGAATATTTTAGATTTACTAAATTCAAATGTTGGATTATTTAGAGATTATTCGAAATCAAAATTTAGTATGCATTATTTTAAATGAACGAGTTTTATTTTTCCTTACCTCGTTATTCCAAAACTCTACGGAGATAGTAATGTACTTATTTATTACTAATATAAATTTATTATATATACGTATACACACATACATTGTTAGGGAAACTTATTTTTTAAGTTTACGAGAAAATGAATATTGAAAATTATAATCCTGAAGATCATTTGGTATAGATATCTATTTGAATACTTTATTTAGATTCGTTAAATTCAAATATCGGATAATTCAAATATCCTTTAGATTTTTTGAAATCAAAATTTAGTACGCGTACTTTTAATAAACGAATTTTGATTTTGCTTACCTCGTTTTCCAAAAATCCACGAAGGTGCTTTTTTATAAATATAGATGAAGGAAATTAAGACACTTTTAGATTTACGAGAAAATAACGATTGAAAAATCTGAATTTAAATATAATCTTCAAGTTCAATCTTCACAGATAACTATTTCAATGTTTATTTAGATTTGTTTAACTCAAATATTATCCAGAAACTACTTGAATTCAAAACTTACTACGCATGTTTATTTTTTAATAAACGAATTTTATTTTTACTTATCTCGTTATTCCGAAAATCCACGTCCCGCAGTGGACTGATCGTTAAGACACGGTTCCCAGCAGATCACTGAAGTCAAGCATCACTGGCTGCGTTCAGTGTGCGGGTGGGTGACCACATGGATTAGTCTGCGTTGGAACCGAGGGTGAGCGGTATTCGTCCTCGTTAAATTGTTCCACCGTAAAGTGCTCGACTTCGCGTGCAGGTCGTCGGGCTACCGAAACGGGGGTGCCATCCCCTCCGCAGAGGATCAAAATTGTGATGGCATGTCTCGGATCATCCTCAGGGATGTTCCCCAGACAGTCGCCAATAGCCCATTGTGTAGCTCTAGTGCGACGTAAATGAACTACAACAACAAATCCACGACCCTAATTCCTCAACTTGACTTTTGGGGCCGCTTGCTGCCTAACATCCACGAAGGGATTATAAATTCATTTCATATACAATGGTGGAATCAACCGATAAACTAGGTTCGAGTACCGAAGAGCCGCTACACTCGAACCTGTAAGTCTCCATACTAAAGATTCCCGGGATTTAGGGTTGTTGTAATTCATTTACGTCGCACTAGAGCTGCACAATGGGCTATTGGCAACGGTCTGGGAAATATCCCTGAGGATGATCCGAAGACATGCCATCACAATTTTGATCCTCTGCAGATGGGATGACTCTCCTGCTTTGGTAGCCTGACGACCTGCACGCGAAGTCGAGCACTTTACGGTAGAACAGTTTAACGAGGACTAATACCGCACACCTTCGGTCCCAACGCAGACTGATCCAAGTGGTCACCCACCCACACACTGACCGCAGCCAGTGATGCTTAACTTGGGTGATCTGATGGGAACTGGGAACCGTGTCTTATCGATCAGTCTATTGCGGTACCCGGGATTTAGTGAAGGAAATTTTCAAAATTACTGGGTTTATATTCCCAGGTATTTAAATTGGCATTCTAAACAGTGCATCAGCTATTTTCAGCGGAAATCGTGTAAGCCTTTGTAAGAAGTTTTACAGTTAATAAGTTGATTAACTCTTTGTGAACTTAATATTTTTTTAATAGGTAAGTAGGTACCATATTTTTACGTCACACTAGAGCTGCGTCCCGCAGTGGACTGATCGTTAAGACACGGTTCCCAGCAGATCACCGAAGTCAAGCATCGCTGTCTACGGTCAGTGTGCCAGGGGGTGACCACTTGGATCAGTCTGCGTAGGGGCCGAGGGTGTGCGGTATTGGTCCTCGTTAAACTGTGCTACCGTAAAGTGCTCGACTTCGCGTGCAGGTCGTCGGGCTACCGAAGCGGAGGCGCCACCCCCTCTGCAGAGGATCAAAATTGTGATGGCATGTCTTCAGATCATCCTCCGGGATGTTTCCCAGACCGTCGCCAATAGCCCATTGTGCAGCTCTAGTGCGACGTGAATTAACAACAACAACAACACTAGAGCTGCACAATGGGCTATTGGTCTGGGAATGCTTCAATGAGATGCCATCGCAATTTTGATCCTCTGCAGAGGGGATGGCCTCCCTGCTTTAGTAGCCCGGTGATATGGGTGCGAAGTCGAGCACTTTACTGCAGAACAGTTTAACGAGGACCGACACCGCGCATCCTTGGTCCCTACGCAAACTGATCAAAGTGGTCACCCACCCGCTTACTGATCTCAGCCAGTGATGCTTGCCTTCAGTGTTCTACTGGGAACCATGTCTTAAAGATCAATCCACTGAGGGACTTTTTTTAAACTCTTTTAAGGCTATAGAAGTACACTGTAAACTGTTCTGAGGATAACTTTCAAATCCAAACAGAAAAGTTAATTGGTTTCCACAGGGTTCCCGCGGACCTAGTAAATTTTAAAAAGTGGTAACGAAAATTAAACAAATGTCGACATTTTTTTTTTCAAAGAAAGTATATATGCATGCGAATTCCAGCTTTTAAACCACTTAACGACAAAGTGGTAAGTTCAAATTTAAAATATCTTTTAGCATTAACCATAATTTATAACCACTTCTAATATTTTTCAAGGACCGCGGGAACTCTGTTTCCATCTTAAGAAAGGAGTGAGAAAATGATTTCCCACTCTTTTTATGATAAAAATTATTTTGAGTTGAATTCAAATGTTTCGAAAACTAACTTTTCATTGTGATACCTTCTAATGAGGTGAACCGGGTTCAAATTCCAGCGATAGCTGGTCAAAACGAATTCCGCATCCGGCTTGCACCGACCACGGTGCTGACGTAAGATATCCACAGTGGGAGACGGATCATGCTTTAGAGTCTCCTTGCCGTCAAGCTAACAGTGGGAGGTTTTTTTCTCCAGGTAACGCTAATGCGGGTTAGTTCCATCAAAAAGACCTCCACGAAGGCAAATTTCTCCCAATATTTGATTCAGAAGTTCCCTTGTCTTCTGGATCGGGTTCAAAATTACAAGGCTACGGAGTTGAATTTCAGAAGTCGTTGTTGTTGTTGTTCATTTACGTCGCACTAGAGCTGCACAATGGGCTATTGGCGACGGTCTGGGAAACATCCCTGGAGGATGATTCGAAGACATGCTATCACAATTTTGATCCTCTGCAGAGGGGATGGCACCCCCGCTTTTAGAAGTCGTAAACCCGAAAATTGGATAGGCTGTTCAACGACGGTTATAAAATAAAAATGAATTAGAGCGGGAGAGTTAAGATTTTCTAAGAAGTGAAATATTTAACATTTTCGATAATGTCTAAATTGCTCTCTCCAGATATTTTGATCAGAAAGTTTATTTCCCTAAAGCACTTTTTTTAAAAAAAATATATATTTTTTCGTAATTTGGTATTAGTGAAATTTCCCTCCACACGTATTACAGCGTAATTCATACAAACAATATGTATATCTAAAGCCTATAAGCCAAAAGATTGGGACAAAAGTTAATAAAATATATTTATTACATTGCATTTTCTAATGCTTTTCAAATTTGTAAAATAATTAATGCTAACATAAATGCTCTAGTAATTTTTTTCTTTAAAAAAGCTTCATTTAAAGAAATAAATTATTTTCTCGCCTTATTAATAATAATATAAAATTATAAAGTCGTTCTTCTGTTGTTGTTGTTTCTAATGTCACTTGCCATAGTAACAAGCCTGCATGGTTAAACCGAGCAAATTTAAGGTAGAGTGTGCGTTTCTTGTTTTTTTGTGGCGCCATCTATGGCCAAGAATTCGACTTCTGCCAAACCATACGTCACACCCGTTTATAGGGCGAACCCATTCATACATCCACAGATCGTAATTTTGACCAGAATCAGAGAACGATCGATCTCCAATCCAGAATCCCCAGAGGTATTGATTTGTTATGGGAACATGGAGGACTTTAGCGACTCAACAGATTTAACGTGCATCAGTCACTTTACTACACGGGGAGTCTTCGGCCGGCGGGGTTTGAACCCACGAACTCTCGGACATGGATCCAGCGCCCTACCGACCAGGCTATCCTGGCCCCAAAATCGACCTCTGCTGGGATTCGAATCCACATCGTTCTTCTAAAGAGCTTATGATATTTTTATAGCCAGATAAATCTTTAGAATGGTGTATACATTAGGGAATATATCAAGTTAGTAATTTTCAAATAAATATTCGGCAATTTACAGACAAATTTTTAGCAGGAATTTGTTTTATTAAAACCAATAAAGTAAGCTATTTTGGATCTTAAGCTTTCCACAAGAATAATGTGTTAATAGTTTTTTCGAACGTAATTAAAATTTCATAATAATTTGCAAACAAAGCTTCTACTTCCATCACTGTTTTCCTTCCCCTTTGACATTGATTGAACAATGCAATCTTCATTTTTTTCTCTCTCTCTCTCTGTTTCCTTTTCACAAAATATTTGAAAGAAAATAAAAATTTATTAAAATGCAAAATTTTAAATTTTTTATCATAAAATGCCAGGTTTGGAGTGAGAGTTAAAGCTTTTGAAAAAATGTTTATTTTTATTTTGTTAGTAACAGAGCTTTCCTTTCACCAATCACTTTTCATGTGAGCTTTTGGAACCCCTTCGTAATAGGAGGCCTGGGGTTTCAGAAGAGAAGAAGAAAAAAGAAAAGCGAAAATAATTCCTACAATTTTAAGCATTATTTTCTCTTTAAGATGTAGAAATTCTAGCAGTTTTTAAAAAAATTCTCATAGACTAAGGAAAAATACCAATCATGCGCATGTACATAAACAATAGCAACAGAAAAAATTTCAACGGATAATACATAGGTGATAAAAGTTAACAATTAAATTAATAATATCAATTAAATTATTGATATATTAATCAGAGATATTTGCTAGAAAACTAAATAGAAAAAAAATAAATAAATGTCTCTACATAAAACACTAAATTGCCCAAAGTAATCTCTATTGTGTATATGGTAAAAAATGCTCACTTTTCAATGTCGAGTCGTGCAACATTTTGCAATAAGTCAGTATTGACAGTGGAACTTATAGCATGGAAACTTCTGGACTTGTTTATCTGGAGATCTCGTTGGCCGTTTAACATATTTTTTCCCATTCCATTTGTTAGGAAATATACTAAATATGCCCGCACATTTCTTGAAAAGGTGCTTACACAAGCATCATATTGAAAAAACAATAATTGCTACCATTCACAGGGTGCACTTTTATTCTGATGACACTACTTTAAGAAAAACTTGGTAATCCCTCCCATTCAAAAGAGGAGCGAATTGTAGGAGTAGAGTTCAACAAGTGTTACACCAATGATTTCAATACCCATATGTTTATACTAAATCGCGATCAACCATACATTTAATTGTGTGTCAAACTAAGGCACTGATCATCTCAAATAACCCACTTCGTCAGTCTGATTCATCACAAGACCTGAGAGGCCCAGGTTCTAAGGCCCCGATATTTCTAGAGGTCCCCTAAATGTTACAAAATTTTATGTTTCTTAAGATTTATAAGTTAACAAAAATTGAAATAAATGTAATATGAACATATCATTGTTTACTTATTTTATAAAAAATTTAAAAGCATTTTGAAAGTAAACAACAAGTAGCTTTGGCTTAAACCACCACCGCCAGATTCCTGCACCTCGTTGCTTCATATATCAAAGATGCAGAAGGGGAGTAATAACCCAGGTGTCTTCCAGGCTACAAGGTATCCAATTTAACACTATATTACGACATCAAATTTGCACTAGTATGCTTTAAGATACACGTGTTAAACAACAATGAATTGATTTTTCTGAGAGTGTAGATAAAATGAAGGTCTCTGTGTTTCTTTCCACTGAAAACGTTTAGCAATTGGAATAGAAAAATCCAAAATTTTAAAAAAATGCAAAATTTAAAAAAAAAATGCTACAGTTGATACTTTTGCAAGCTAAAATCATTAAAACTTAAAGAAAGAAAAAACGACAAAAAATCACTCAAATATATTTAATCCTCAATTTTCATGGCTATCAGTCATATAAATTATCTGTATACAACCATTTACTTTTGCTGAGCTACACAGCAACTGGGATCAGATGAAAATGTTACAATGTAGTCTCTTACATAGGTTACAATAAACCTGTAATGAAAATGGACAAGGCTTGAAAGATTTTTACGAACAGAGCAAATTTCAAAGCGCATCTTTTGGAAAGTTTATATAAAACCTGAGATACTTCTAAATACTGAAGTTTTGTGCCTTTATACAATACTACACAATAAGGGATGAGTTAGGTAACCAAACAAATACAGTGAAACATTAAAAAATCAATAAAAATGATTACTTTTTACACCAAAAATGAAATTAATTGAGTATAATCATTTTCATACAAGAAAACTTTACATGAGATCAAAACATTTAGACGAATTTAAAATGAAGTAACAAAATAATTTAGAAAGAAAAAAATAAGAATTTTACTATATACTTATAAGAAAAAAAATAACCTGAAAAAAAAATAAAGCTACCAATTTGAAAGTTCCCGAAGTTTATTTATGAAGAAAAGTTTTAAAATATGTGGCAATTTGCAATACATTATTTTGACACAATTAAAAAATCATGTAGTCACTTAAATTATATTTCATGCTTAATTGCAAAACTGCACAAATTAGGAAAACCAACTTTTCGGATTCAAAGTAAAAATAAATAAATAAAAAATAAACATTTGCTTTGTAGTGCTTCTGTTAAGTTTACCCTAATTAAATTAAATAGTTATGCCAAAATTTAAAGACTATTAAAATTTAAAAGATGTAGTTATAAAATTAAATATAAACAGTTAAGATTTTTCTTAAAACTGAATGAAATGTAATGCAAAAATCAGAGTAGTTTTAATTATAACATCACTAGAGCTATTATTAATTGAAAATGACTACTTTATACGTACAACAAACAGCAAAAATATTAAGTATAGCATTTAATTAAAACATTATATTTTAGCTACCATACAATTCTCACTATCCATAAGTAATACATAAGCTCTTTGTAAGCAATTACAAAATAGCTAGTAATCATTATCTAGAAAAAAAAACAAAAATAGAAGCAAGTCAAAAATCAGTGATCTTGTTTTAGAGTAATAGCAATCATGACTAAAATGTATTTATATATTTAAGTACAAAATTGTGCCTCAAGGAAATTTTACTCCACTAGAAAGCATTCTGTGCCTCAAGAATCAGTGATATTCGATATGCAGGACTTTTGTTTTGATGAGGCTTTCCTGTACAAAAAAATCTAGTTTGACTGTGGATACTTTTACGAAAGAACTACAGGACTTGATGACGCCTTCAGAAGTTTATGATCTACAAAGTTTTAGAGGTCATGAGCCAAAAAGAAAATGTGCAATTACCTTTATAAAACTGTTAGACTTTGAGTTTGATTGTGATACATATCGTACATAATGAATATTGTACAAAATTTTTTGTTGTTATAGACTTGTACATATTTTTGTTTTAATTGGTACATATTTTTGTTTTAATTGGTACATATTTTTTTTAAAATTGGTACATATTTATGTTTTACTTAGCTTGTACTCATATTTTGTAGTGCATAATAATTCTATTTTGTTGATCATCTTTATTTGAATTATTTCTTTAAATTTTTTAAAACTTGGTAATCTTAAAAAACTTTGGACCTTTTTAAAATTTTAACAAAAAACGTTTTCTTTTGTCGTTGCTGAGAATTTAAAGGTTTTTTAACAGATTTATAATATACTCCTTGCTTTGCGGTTGCATTTAAAAATTATAATCTACATGATATAATATTTAAAATATGCATTTTCTTCTGCAGCATATGAACCAAAAGTATTGGATAAGTTGTCTCTAGACACGGATCAGTTTTTTCCAGAGAATAAAGCAATTCAGCACAATTAACAAGCAATATAAAATACTCAAGTAGTTATGAAGCTATCCATGCGTAAAGTTGGTGTATTAATGAACAAATCAGGTGTGGTTACGAGAAAACATTTAAAAGCGGATGCTGGTCTAATTGATACCTTTTACCAGGGAGACGTGTAGGTGATATTGAGGAATGTAGGGTCAGATATTTTAGATATCAAACAGGGTGAATCCATGGCACAAATAATTTTAATTGCTTGTAACACACCCACATATAAGAAGGTAAATGAAATTTACATAAATACAAAACCTGGTATATTTGGCTTTGGTGAGCTGACATTTACATTATTGCACATGATATATTTCACATGGAAAGTAGGTCTTATGCATTATATTATTATAACTTTTTAAAAATTAAAGGAAATTATTTTCAAGCTTAAAACATTCTATGGCATTTTGTGATGTGACTTGGTCTTGGAAATTGTAACGTTATCTTAAAAAACCAGATAAGTTTCCTTAAAAATATTTAGCTTTAAAGAGCATATGTATGCAGCTAAAAAAAACCTTTAAAAATATTTTTTTTAAAGTTCGGTTCAAGCAAATACAAAAAATTCCATTCAAAAGTATGTTTGTTGTATGTATTAAAAAAATATATTTTTATAACTAAAAATCTGAGTACTGAGTAAATGAGATAAGGACCTGTGGTTATATAATATTCAAATAAGTTACTTCAAATATTTATTCATGTTTTCAAAATATAACACAGATTTTTTATTATTCTGCCTGGCTTAAATACTTAAAATAAATGGATAAAAATATAGGTTATTAAAACTTTCGACACAGGTTATTACACATTCTAAAACAATACTTGAAGGATACTAGTTTTCAAAAAGTGTTGTTATAAGTAGTAATAAATGTGTGAGAATTAACAAAACTGTCAGAGTTTCTAAAGTTGTTTAGAAAAAAAATTTATTTCTATTTCAATAAAGTTGGACTGATTTTAAGGAAAATCAGCAATACAAAATTATTGCAAAATTATTAATGCAAAATTATTGAAAAAGTTAAAAAAATATGTTAGTTCTTAGTTTTAGGATATCATTTATGCAAAAGTAAAGATATCATTAATGTAAAAATAAACAACATATAGTTTTAAACTATTTGCATAATAACTTTTACGGGGGTCAACCTCTTGGTTAAACAGAATGATCATAACTTACAGTTAAATTTGCTAGTTTTTTAAAAATATTTTTTAAGAATATCTCGCCTTATATTTTTGAATACATACTTGGTTAAAATATAAAAATTGAAATCAATGTTAAGAAGAAATAAAACAGGGAAAAATACAAATAACTAATTATAAGTTTACCGTGTTTGTAAATTTACTTTTTGATCACATATTTTGTTCAGCATAATTTTATGCCATTGATAATAACAAATTTTAAAAGGAAGAAAGCCATGTTATTTCATAATCGGTGATTATGTCATCAGACAAAAGAAAAAAATCTAATCTGAAAGTTTTGAAATAAATTAAAGCTGTGTTTTTAAATAATGTTATTACCACAATACATTCTAAAATTTCATGGGGTTTACATAAAGTTTGCATAATGATTGACAACAGAGAGATTTAGATTCTGTATCACCGGATTAATTTTAACCATTTAAAACAAACGATTCAGAAAATTTTAGAAAAGAGAAGAAAAAAAGGTATAAACTATAACTAAAACAACAAATAACAAAAAAAAAATTCTAAAGGCATCATTAACAACTAACCCATTAAAAAAGAAATTTACAGTGTTTCAACTATTTTTTGCAAAATCAAACAAAAGAAAATGCATTTAGATAAGCAGATCGAAAATTTACTAAAAAGATTTAAATTAAAATTCCACAGAATTTAAAATTTTACTTCCATGTGTAGATATCTGTTATCTACATCATTAACATAGGGGTCTAATAAATTAAAAATAACACCTAATATACCTAAGAAAAATGGTTTAAATGTTTAACAGAGATTATATTTAATTTCAAGCTTTAATTTCTTTGATATAACTTTTGCTCACTAATTATTTTTTGTACTTTTCATCATTTTGCATTTAAATGAAAAAAATTGATAACTGACCAAAAAATTTAATAAAATAACTCAACAGTGATAGTTTTATTTTTAAGAAAATTGAAAAAATTAACATACAGTGAAAAAAAATATTATTTCTAGAAAAATATTTCTCATATTACAAATGACTGTTTTAAGTAATAACTTGAATTATAATTTGAATAAAGTAAATGACTTTGAAAAAAAAATTCAAGGAGGGATAATTTTTTTTCTCTTAATATCTCATAGATAAGTAATCTAATAACATTGAAAATGAGATCTAATTTGCTTTTAATATTGAGAATAAGAATGGCTAAAATTTATTTAAAGTGTAGCTAATATGAGTGCTACACTGTATACCTTGGACTTTCCTTGATTGGTGTTACAAAACTCAATGTTTTTGAAGCGATTCTTCAACTACAAAAATGTGTACACAGGATAGATGATTGAATGTTAGAAACTTAATTTTAAATTCAGGGAAGTATATTTATTTTATGTAACAAAATGGGTCATTATAGTCAGCTAAAAAATGTAATACAACTTTAGAGAAAAATAAAGAGAAGGAAGAAAGAAATAAAGAATAATAAATACCAATTGGTACAGAGGATATTAAAAAAACTTCAATTTTAAATTTTCTTTTAAAATTTGATAAAAAGCTTTAGGGGCTGAACTGAGAGCAAAATATTTGTAAAAATTCCTTAGGTCAAAACATTGCCATATAGGTAAAAATAAAATGTAATCAACTAAAACTTGTGCTGATATTAATAGTATTTACATAAAAATGTAAAGGTAAAACTAGCTTTGACTAACAAATATCACCTTATAGCTAACATACACAATTCAGTTACAATGTTAAAAACAAATTGATTACACAGAAAAATACTTTTGATAGAAATATAAGACAATAGAATCACTCAAGTCTTATGAAGAATAAATTATTATTTTTTTACAGTTTTAGATTATTACTCAAAGGACTAGAATAAGAGCAAAAAATACAGCCTTAATTCCATTGGAATTGACATCTAGAATTATACAAGGCATTTTAGAGATAAAAATATTTTGAGTTAATATATAGATCTAGATATATAGTAGATATCTATGTATAGATATATCCAGGGATGCCAACAGCACTGCTTTCAGCAAAATATTTTAGAAAGTGGTAGAATAATTAAAACTAAAATTTTCAGAATTTGTTTAATTTTGAAAACACCTTACCATAAAATAATGGCAATTAAGTGGAATTTTATATACATGTTTATAATGTAGTTGTGTACAAAAATTTATTCTATGAAGTGGCGTAAAAAATCGGTTATCTTTTAATGTACTTAATCAGGAATCAAATGAATTATCAGGAATTAAAACTTAAATTTTGCTATTATTGGAAAAAATTTCCTCACAAAGCAGAGCAAGTAGGCATCTGTGGATATCTAGAGAATGAATACCAGAAAATGAACATAGTTTACTCAAATAGCACATGCTAGGAATATATCATGACACCACAGACATCGGAAATATCACAGCTCTAACATTTTACACAGAATACTGCAGCACCAAAGGCTTCTAAGTTATGTTTCTTATAACCGTATCTTTGCTTATGTATAAATAAACTAATTATTACTCAAAATTTATGATACCAGGTCATGAAAATATACAAGCATGTTTCATTAACGTATCATTTATATCTAAATGAAATAAAATTAACAAATTTTAACACAAATTGAATATAATAGTTAAACAATAATATAAAGTTTTGCGTTATAATAATAATAATAACTGTACAATCTAAAAACATAAATGGCAGTCACAAACAACATTACACAAGAAAGACATTACTTTTTAGGTTATGTACAAATAAATTCAAACTGTGTTGCATTTTAACACTTTTGTCCAGATGTTGAGTATGAATATGGAGTATTGAGATATGAACTTTAAACTACTTGTAAAGTTCATAAATTTCTTCTCTTAGTAAATAACTTCTGTGTATTCACAAAACAGAACAGTATGGTATTAAACAAAACCATATTTGCACCGGTAACATAGGAACAGGGAAACTTGAACAAAAATGTACAAAATATTAACTTTTTTATACTTCAACAAAAGTTATATGGGTTGAGTTACCCATCCCATCCCTTTAGTCTTAATAAAATGTACAACACTTTACTAAAATATCATTTATTTAAAAAACCGGGCATGGAAAATGTCTTCTCTTTAATTTCTACTAAGAAGCAGCATCCAGTAAAACTAACAGAGCTTAAAGTCACTTGTATACAAGACCAAAACATGAAGAAGAGAAAGATAATAAAATGAAATGTCACACTTGTGGGAAGGTCACTTCAATTGATCTGAAAAATAAAATTTTCTATATAACTATTTATAACATCACTCAAAATACTTAGAAATAGAAACATAACGCTATAACAATATAATTAACATGGTATGAAAAATATAAACAATAAATGAATTGAAGGGCTTGTTATGAAATAATGACAACCCCAAATTTTCTGTTTAATTAGAAAATGTAATTTAAAAATAAATATAGGGCAATTATTAAAAACTTTGATATTAAAAATCTTATGTAATATAATTTAAAATGTTGAAAGTAGTTTTTTAAAAATACTTTTAACAAAATGCCGACAGTTGAATGAAAAACAGCCTTAAAACATTCATTATTTAATTTTATCATTAATCTTATAATAATCTAAAGTAAATACAGTGATAACTCTCGGGAGTAACTACTCCCTGTTCCACTGTAAAATGGTCATTTATGGAGTTCGGTTGCTTTTAGGGGTTACCTTCATCAACTTTAAAATGATATCAGTAGTATATGATTCTTTACAAACAATTTTCCCTTAAGTCAGTGTCATTTCCTTGGTGCGGAAATTCCACTTGTGTTGGAGTCATGAAAACCGAATAAAATTTATATGATTTTTAATAAAGATTAATTGATGAATAAAATTTAATGACAATAAAAATTAAAAATGAGAAAACGTTTGTTCTTTTGAGATGCTTAATAATGCTACAATAACTTTTCTTTCTTATTTAACTTTCAACTCTAAAAACAAATCACAGATAACATTGTCTGTAGTGCATTCTGACAGCAACATGAGGTTGTAGATCTCTTTCAGAGATCGACAAAAAGAGCTCTCTAAATAAAAACCTACACAAATATTTTGAATACATTTTAACCTACTTCTTAATATTTATGGTTTTGATATTTCTTTCTGTTACCTTATTAGACCTTTTAAGCATTTAGTGTAGAGGTTAGCCTATTTGCTGGGAGAGGTTTTTATGGTCTCTCTTAAAGGTTTCCTTCTACACAAAGTCTATAGAAAAAATTCCCTGCCTCCCAAAAATGGCCGTAAATAGAGGAGATCGCTACATAGAAGTGGTTTTTCTAAGAGGTTTCACTGCACATTTGTTTTGGAATAACTCTGCATGGTTTAAACTATATTTAGTAAAACAATTCAAAAAATAAATTTTTTATGATTAAAATCATAACAAATTGTGCATAATGAATCACTAATATAAAACTCCTTTCTGAAAACATTTGCTTATGGCCACCACACTCTACAATAATTTCTTTAACCTTCATTGGATTTAATTTAGCATTTAACTTTACCATTGATGCTTATTAACTGCAATAGTTAAAAGTAACAAAATGGGAGCACACAAAACAAAAAATAGGCTATTAAAATCAATCATTTAATAAAAAAAAAAGAACAAAATAGAAAAAAGGAACTAAATGATTTATGTAAATTTGGTATGAAGTCAATGGATAGATTCAACTCTTAGACACTAAAAATTTGAGAGGTAGCTCCATAACACTAAAAATTTCTTTCATCCAACGACAATTCACATGCAGAATATTAGTTTTTATAGATATTTTTTGTTTTTTATTTACTACTGATCTAAAACAATTTGAATTGTAAGGCAAATATTTATATTTTTGTTATTGGTGTTATTTTATCTTTCAAAAATAAACTTAAATACACATTTAACCAAATTTAATTGAAATTATTTCATTAAATTTCATTCAAGTTAGTTAAATGAATTTAGAACAAATAAACTTCAAAAAAGTAGCTACTTTTTAAACTTTCCTTTCACGAAAAATATTTGGTGGACCTCACATATCCATCCCTGCCAACATAGATGTGGATTCCACTCATGTGTATCAACAGGAGTTACTTAACATTTTGTTTTTCAAAATTATCTTAATAAATTTTTATTGTTAAAAATAGTATTAATTTTAAAATAATGTAAAATAGATTTAAGATTCGCATTGGAAATATATTTTTTAATCTTCTTCTTAAAAATAAAATAAAACTTGAAGAACTGTATAGTAATTTATGTTACAAAGTACTTGCAAGTTATTTTTAACAGCTATATAAAATAATTTATTAAACATCTGGGACTTACAATCAAGATCGTTAACAAAGCATGATAGCTCCAAAAAACATATACTAGCACTGGAATTTTAAAAGTAGAAAGATAATGTAAACAAAGAAAAGAATTAAAATACATATTGGAAAATTTACCACTGTGGAAGATTACTCCCTGGCACATGTTCTCCATGATGGGAACCTATGTAGTAAAGTTATAGAATAAAATTACTTATTTGTCAAGAACAAAAACAAATACAGTGAAACCTCATATTATGGACATCCCTAAAAAAGCCCCTCATTCTGGTCTCTTTTTTTAATTTCCCATGAATCTTGTATGAATAATATGATGAATATGTACCATCTTCACAAAGCGGACAGTCACATATGCCTTGAAATATTGTTTTCATCTCTTCAAACCCACTTCATTCACTTTTTCTAAGTTAAAAAAAAACTACTTCCATTTCAAATTGGGAAGAAAAAAAATGCATCGTTCCATTATCTTTAAAGCATGTAAATTTTTTGCCTAATCTAAGACTTAAAAATATATTTAAGCTATTTTACTATTAAAGAATCAATCATTCTCCTGTCACCTATCTATATCTTTGTAAAAAAAGGACAAAATTTTTTACTGGTCCTGTGAAATATTTTGGATAGTGATATCTTTTGAACTTTTCACCTGGATGAGACCCCACAAGTTGAAATGATTCACTAAATGTTCTTCATTGCCCTCCAACACTGAAAATTTTTTCCTTTTCTTCTAATCACTTTGATTCCTGAATTTAATACAGCTGGGTTAAAGAAAAAAGAGAGGACAGAAATCTAATCATCATTCTTCATCTATTCTTTTTGTATTGTCAATATCATAATTTTCAAAGTTGAAATAAATATCGATGCAAATAGTTATTACAGATTATTTATTTCTAGGTCATAGCAATAACTCTAAAAACAATTTGTGAATTTAAACTTCGTTATTAGTGTACCCTTCTTGTAAACAGAAAGCTCTTGAAACGGACAATTTTTTTGCAAGAGCGTCCGCTAAATAGAGGCTTCACTGTAATATAGAAAATATATGTTCCATAATGATTGCCCTTAATGTAGATAATCAGAATTCTGGTAAAAAATGAAGAAAATAATAAATAGTTGCCAACTGATATTTAACTAAGAAAAAACAAAAAGGCATTCAAATTCTGACCAATCTTTATTAAGGTTAAAAAGAGTAAAAGAGGGACTAAAATTATTTAAAAATAGTCAACTTGATTATGAATCCTAACTTTAATATAAATCTTAAAAATTTTAGGCAGTTTCAATCAAAGGGGGAACACATTCTAATCCTACTACACAAACAAATACTTTTTTTTAATAATTTTAATTTGTCCTTTGGTCTTCCTGACCTCAGTTACAATTTATTATATAAGGAAACAAATTTTTTATTCCCCCCCCCAAGCCAAAAAAAACATTAATTTGCAACCTCTAGTGTGCAGAGTTTTTGAAGTTTGTTTTTAATAAAATTTTATAGAAACTTTGCGAAAAATAAACTTTGCATGAAGTCAAAATTATACACATTCGATGTCCCTATTTAATATTTAAGCAAGGAGAAATCATGTGACTGCAATTGTAATTTTTTGAATCACCACTGACAAAGGCAAGACAGAAGCCATGCTAGTTGCTAGTTTTATAAAATACCGAGGTCTTTCAAATAATTTCTTTGCAACTCCTTTCTGTTTTCTCCAACAATCATACAGATTTTGATGTTTTCAATCACATCTTCCTCAATAGATTTCAATAGCACTTTCATTTTTTCCTCGTTAAAATATTAATTGGCAACCTCTAATGCATATACGTCTTTGACTTCATTTTTGACAAAAATTTAAAAATTGTAACAAAACACACTATATCTTAACGATTGGTAAAGCAAAATCTTTATTCGTACACAACAAAAAGAATTTTTTTTTATTAATATAAAGTATTAATTCATAAAATAACACTTCTGACCCATAGTAAATTATTTGTTCCTAATTTGTTATTAAGTGGCACCATCAGTAAGACATCTCTCACACTGCTGGAGGAGAGCTAAGATCAAAAGTTGGATCCTGGCAGCCGACGAAATTACGAGAATGTGTATTCAGCGAGGTACACATTAAATATGCAGTGGCTGAAAGTCCTCTTGTTGACCGTGATTTGGAGAGAGTAGTTCCAGTTCTAGCCATGTAATGTGACAAGCTCAAAATTACACTGCATTCCAACCAGTAGTTGAAAAAATACATTATTTTTGTAGTTTACTACAACTACTTTGTTTCAAATATAGTAAACTGCAACAACTTGTTATTTAATGTAGTGACTACAAACTACTTTGGAATTGTTGTAGTAACTACTTCACTACTTTAAGAAGATGAGCTTTGCTGAAAACTTAATTTATACTTAGGTTCTGACTGGTTTTAAATAAGAAATTGGCTTACATTAAATATAAGGGAATAATTAAGAAATATTTATTCATGCTTACATGAGCAAGTTTCTTATTTCAAAAATTGTTTTCAAATTTATTTATCTAACCTTCCACTTTTTATGCCTTTTCCGACAGTAAATATTTAATTTAAGAAATGCGAAAGTATCAACTACTTGCAATTTTTTAAATTGTTTAATGCTTTTTTATTTCCTCTAAAAAATTAAGTATATTGAAAATACGTTTCTTTCCTTTTAAATAACATCAATGCTTCATGAGTGAGCATTTGCATGCAAAAGTGTGACCAAATCGATTAATTATCTAGTTTAAATATCAGTTCTAAGTAGTTTTAAATACGTAATTTTTATTAACACTCAGTTACAGCTACAGGGTCATTTTCATTGCATCCATTGATCGACCAGCAAAGATTTGTACCCATCAAATTCAAAAAACTAGTTGCATTAGAATTGTGTTTCTTTCTAAAATTAACATTAAAAGTAGTTGCCAGGAATCACTATAAACTACTGTTTTTTGTATCGCACTATTCACTACACTACTTTTTTTTTCAAAAAAAGTAGTACACTGCGCTACAACAAAATGGCGACTACAGTAGTTTCATTACTTGTAGTGCGCTACTTCCGACCGCTGATTCCAACTAAAATCTTTAAAAAATGGAGCACTCAAAAATGAGGCTAGTTTCTTGGCCCTCACAATGGGTGATGCGTGTATACATAAGTAAAAATTTTAATAACAATTGCAACAAAAAAAATCAGCATTCCAACATTAGTTGTCAAGTTTCATGAGACAAAATAACAGTATTTTGAAGAATTAATTCCCTCTACTTTAATTAACCACAATATGGATTTTTCCGATTATAAATTTTTGATACTTTCTCTCACCTATGGCTTCATTTTAACAACTATTAAAAAGATACATATCATTAGCAGTGATTCCTAATCATTACCTTTGTGGCTTAATTCTAAGCTTATGAAAAAAGTTGAGAGTGTTAAAACTATTTTATTAATTGGGATAGAATAGGAAACTCTTTAAAGAAACCATAATGAGAAATATGGTATTTTTAAAGTATTTCTTAACTTTAAAAACATGTAAAATCACTTAATAGAATGAATTTATCACTTAAAGAAATTGAAGTAAAATATCACTAAACACCAAAAAAAAAAAAAAAAATAATAATAATATGCTTACTCATTTCTGGGGTGTATTCACTGGAATCCATACTTAAAATGTAAGGAATGATGCTGTCAATTTGAACGTTTCCAATTAAACCAGAGAAGAACAGTTCTTCAGTGATCGATGGCTGTAATGACCGAAGAGCAGGTAATCTAAAATAGATAATAATCAAATGATTCTCTAAAGACTAGTGTCTTATATGACAGTGCATGTCAGAAAATATAATAAGTGCTAATATAACTTAAGTTGTTTAATGGGTTGAAGAGTGTTGTAAGTGATGAAAAGTTAGACCTGTGAAAACTAATCTTTTGAAAAAATTTCATGGTCTACTTAAGACTAAAAGCCAAATTATTGTGTTTGTAAATTTAATAATAACACTTGCTGAGATGGAACAGCAGCATAACCATTTTGGAGCAGAAAAGCTGCGCTTTGAAGCAAGCATATTTGGTTTATGAAGCAAATAATTTTTATATTTTGTGCATAGCGCATGTAAAATTACTTAAAATATTAAATTATTTAAATTTATTACTGAAAAAACTTTACTGAACTGGTTTCTTGAAGAAATAAAATCTAAAAAAGCGGCTTAAATCATATTTAAATATGCAAATAATGCATATTTCTTTTAACTAATTTTATAAGTCAAAAACTAAATATAAATCCTAATTTAAAATAAACTTAATTTACCGTCACATCACCAGGACAATAATGCTGATGACCTAAAAATTCCTAAAATATGCAAAAATAAATGCTCAAAAAACAATAAAAAATGATCTTAAAAACAAAAAATAATATGATTCAAATGTCGGAGAAAATGTTTATTAGTTTAATAAAAATATAAATTAATGATAAAATAAATATGCATTTAATGAATGCACAAAAAAAAAAAATGCAATAAATACCTCTTAAAGATAAATAAGTATTAAAATTATCTTTAGCTACAATATTTAAGACACAATTTTTTCTTTAACGCACTGTAATTCAGTGATAATTTTTATTTTCATTTCATTTCTTGTTTTAACAAAATCCTTAATTATCCAAATTTGATTTAATGAAAGCTATGCTTTACTTTTATCAGTAGAAAATATATCTTGGACAATCATGATAAGAGAAATATCTATTTAGAAAACCTATTAGACCTACTTGACCTTAAAAATAAAATTATTGCCGTATTTAGTTTAATATATAAAGAAAAATTAACTCACAAGCAAAAAAATAAAAAAAGGGGAAAAAATTATGAGTAATGCCCTGCCAGAAAGAAAAAGCAACCGAAAATACAAAATGAAAGAAATTTTTCCTGGCCCTGACCACACACATCATCCATAATGTATTACATCATCATTGCAGAGTTCATTTAGGTAGGGTTTGTGGGATACCCTTTGACTTT
This sequence comes from Parasteatoda tepidariorum, assembly GCF_982258835.1. Classification (NCBI taxonomy): domain Eukaryota; kingdom Metazoa; phylum Arthropoda; class Arachnida; order Araneae; family Theridiidae; genus Parasteatoda; species Parasteatoda tepidariorum. The sequence continues at coordinate 67,069,013 of NC_141765.1, forward strand.
TGGATGGAAAATTTCAACCTTACATGCTCTTTCATTTTGGTCAACCGCTTTGGTCTATAAGAAGAAATTCTAATCGTGGTTTTCTAATCGTTTTTCAGCGGTTATATATTGCTTCTCTGCCATTTCAAAGAAGTTTTACAACTTAGGATATCATTAATATGCTATTATGAAACGTTAATATTGAGTTTTCACTTGTTGATGCACTACATTAGTGGCAATACCATCACAAGTCCTAATTGTTTAGTGGTCGTTTTTTTTGGCAATAATTGACTTTTTTTTCATCTATTCTCACATGGTTTTTTCAAATTCCAAAACTTTTAATATGATTGAATATAATATAATATTGAATATAATATAACTTTAATATAATTGAATTATATAAAATTTTGTATTTGAGTACTTTATAACACTTTGATTTGTGATGATTCTATCGTATATCTAAGTGATTTTCTCTTTTTCTGCTATCTCAACAAGGATTTCTGAAATCTGATATTTTTTATGGTATTATTATAGCATACAAATTTTGGTTTTAGTAACAACTATTTGTTAACCTTTCATTCAAAAATGACTTTTTGAAACTCTTGATTTCATTGTAATTCCACATTGTTTTACTATTGTTTCTAAAAATACTCTAACATTTTTTTTCTAATTTCCATATTTTAGATGCCCAGTGGCAGTGCTTTGCCCTCTCATGCCACAGGTACTGGGTTCGATCCTCGGACTGGGCAAGGTGAACCCAGCCTTTCATCTCTTCAGTGGGCCAATAGAACGAGTACCAAGCATGCTTGGAGGGGACTAAACACTTGAGGTTGTTCAATGCTTGGTCGACCAACCAACCGGAACATCTGCTCCTGCACTCCAAGGTGAAGAAAACTGAAATGGGTACAGTAGGCCTTGACCCTCTATGTCGCCCCAATGAGTTTAGTTGGTAGTTTAGTATATTTTCGACACAATGCTATAACAACACAAGTTTACAAAATGTTAGGTATTACTTTTTAACACACTCTAATTGCGACAATTTTATGTTAAATCAACCTCCTCATCTATTGATAACTTCCTATTGCACTAATTTAGTGTCGAATTTTCACATTTTTGCTCAATGAAAATTGCTAGAGTTTTGAAACAACTTGGTACAATTTTGGGTAAAAACAGCATTTTGGAGCAGGCTGAAGCAGACATTTCATTTTAAAGTAGTTTGGCATGCTGTTCCAACCCTGCACATTACAATAAAGAAAAAACTAATAAAGAGTGGATGACTAAGATAACTTGGGGCAACCATTTCTGTAAATCAATATACCATGGGATCCACAGCAGCTCATTTATGAATTAAAGTCCAGAATAGAATTCATATTAACTTTTTGAATTTTTTGTAGCAATTTGTAAAATTTTAAATTCTTCCATATTTTGAAATGAAGTATTTTACATTAAGGGAACTGATTTGGGTTGGGTAACAGTTACTAATTCCAGTTATGCTAACAAGTAGTAGTTGTGTTAATTGAAACTAGTTTTTTTTGTTTGTTTAGAAACATATATAGCAAGAAAAGAACAAATTTAGAAACAAATTTTGCAAGAAAATATAAAATATCTCATACGCTAACACTAATGTAGTTATTTTGGTTGCAAAGTCTGATAAAAGAATGCACTTTGACAAAAAAAAAAGAATTAATACCAATATTAGTAATTTGATAAACATTATTCTTCAAAATTAATTATAACTTTTAAGTGTTATTTATTTCAACTTATCATCTTATTGAGGTTGTAGTAAATTTGGACAATTTTAATGGCTTAATGAGACATTTTCATGAAGTGTACAAAAAAACTTAATTCATATTCATTTAAAGTTAGAAGCCATACAATGAGTACATGCTTAAAATCTATCAAGGGATTTCATTAACAATATTTTAAGATTGTCACTCAAATCAAACACAATTATTTAACACTAAATTAAATATTGTAATAAAGAAATGTGAGGAAGACAAGGAAATTATCTAAATTATTTTGCTATTAGGCAAATTAGATTGTGTTAATTATCCATTTGGAATTATAGTTTCTTATTCCCAAATAATATTTAGAACACAGTCAGTATTAGAAATGAAGCTAAGCATTGTATTTTTCTTCTTTTTGAAATACATAAATTTTAAAACACATTTATTAAAAAAAATTGATATGTTTCAAAATATGTTATGAATAATGGCATATATTTTTAAAAGGTTCAAAATGGAGTGAGGTGAAAAAGAGCGTTAATTTAGAAAAAGGCCTGACTTTGATTTAATTTTTACAATATTTCTTTAATTTTAACTAAGGATTGGATTGAATATACATATATAGCAGATACATATATACTATTTAATGGAGCCAGATGTGGCTATAATGGGCTAAACTTAAGGGAAAAAATTTTACATGCAAAATAACAAAATTAAATGTTGTTAGAAACAATGTTAGAAGTAGAAACAAAATTGAGAAGACACGTCTGATTTGTAGAGTTCATATTACATTTAGATAGAGAACTTATTCCAGAATGAAAGCTACTTATGGCTGAAAATTGAATAACTAGATCTATAATTATGCAATTTCAGTATATAATAATACACAAGTGTTATTCATAAAATGTATTTAGTGGTATAATTTAAATCTTTCATGAAGTTTTATAGAGTGAAAATTAAAGTAAAGGATATTTTTAATATTGATTTGCATAAATTGAATTATTTACTTATGTTTGACAACAAAGAACAGAGTTAATATACTAAGTCCCTATACTCACATAGGTTTTTATAATTGTTTCTAAACCTTTATTTGTATTTCTATAAAGTAAAAATCGTGCTGAGAATAGTTTAATTTGTGATGACACAGTAAATGATAAGAATAAATCTTATATTTCATAAGAAAAAAAATAATCCTTTAGAATATTTATATAGAAATTAGAAACATATGGTTTTAAAGTTAGAAGTCCCAGTCTTCTTTTTACTAAGGCACACATTTAAATTGAAGTTGATTTCACCACTTGAGTTCCCACAGTTGAATATCAATTTTTAAAAATTATTTTAATTGCCTATGATGAAGAACACTAATATCATTTCAAAATGACATGGGCAGAAAAGTTATTGTTTGGTGATGAACTTAAAATTTGTCCTTCCTCTGTGTATTTAACAACATGTTTATAGCACTCCAGCAGCATCTCTCAGCACACATTTAAAAACAAAATTTAAAAACAGTATCCCAAAAATAAGGAGAGGCACTCTTAATTCTGATTAGTAAAATACATATTCCAGCAAAACACTATTCTTTTCTCTAGTGTTCATTACTAAAATTATTACATGAGTACAACAAGCCACTGTTTCATTGTCAAAGGTTTGTAATAATGAAAGTTTCACTCTAGAAAGAAAAATCTATGTTACATACTTACCTCAAAAGCAATTTTGGAAATCTGTCATTATTTTCAGGAAATGTTTGCCCAATGTAGGCTCTTAATTCTTGGTACCCTTTTTCCTGAAATTTTTCCACTTGTCTTGCACTGGGGAGTGAAGGGTGATCTAAGACAAAAAATAAAATTTGGAATATTCCTTATAAGAAATGAAGCCTAGAAACTGCATGGGAAATTTAATTTTCAGACAAATTCATCAAAATAACAAAGTTATCTCAAATTTACAGCTACAAATAATATTCTCAAATTACTAATTAATTTATAAGAATTAAATTAATAAATCAATTACTGAATATACTCGTTTGGATTTGACTAATAACTCTACAAATAATATAATAGCATATGGCTTTGAGGGTGATTATCAAAATCTTCATTGAATGCTAAAAAAAACATGAATCCTAGTCTTGACAGCTTAGGGAGATATATAATTTTAACTTGCTTTATCTTCTAGTTTAGGTTTAAATTTTCTTTTTATTGAATTTAAAAAAAAATACTTTACCAAAATAGCACAACAAAATTGTTGCAAAAACAAGGAATGAATATGCCTGAATTTAACTTAATCTCGGAATGGAGATTTTGTGAACTATTTACTAGACAATACTTATTTGTACTAAATTAAACTAAGTTTTTTATTGTCATTTAGGTTTTTTTGGTCCATTTTTGCATAGTTAACTTATACAATTATTTTTTTTATAAAAATGGTAATTGAATCCTGAAATAATTCATTATTAAGTAGAATTCAGATCTGTTTAAAATCAATTATCAGTAATGGGCTACGTAAGCACACAAGATTATCAGATCCCAGGTGAGAACTCAAATTCGATTGCTATATTTTATGTTCTAAACTGTACTGGAAAATTTTCAAGGAGCTTAATTTTGACTAAAAGTAGCACTTAAACAATGAGAGAATAGTTTTTGAAATTTTAAAAATGTTCCTAAATAATTCAAACTAAACTTTACAAAGTTATACTATACTGTAAACTAATTTCTGAGACTTACCAATAAAGTTTAAATTATTTGAATATGCTTTAAGATTAATTTAATTTTTAAAAAAAAGCATTCATCCTGATTAATCAAATACAGGAAAAGCCAAAATAAGAAATGTTTGAGGAAAAGCTGTATTTCAAATTTTGGAGTTATTGAGCTTTTTAAAAATTACAAATGTACTAGTTATACTGTAATGCATATTATAAAAGATAGAGATAAAAAATAATAATGTAAAGTTAAGCAATCAAAACATTCTGGCATACCTGGACTAAAAAGTACAATTGCTTTTAAATAAGCATACTCATGTTCATCAACTTGAACTCGAAGCATAGAATTTACAAAATCTTGCAGTTTGCAAATATGATCAGTTACTTGTTTCACTCTAGAAGCTGATAACCGATCTACAAAAGTTTTAAAAAAATTTAAAGATATAAATAGAGCAAATACATTTGATGATTGGGTGCAAATAATGTTATTTTTAATACACTTTAAATCTAAACATTGAAATCAAACAACAAAATAGACAAACTTCAATAAATATTACATTTACCATTTTAATAAAAAAAACTTTATTTATTTTAAAACTTTTACCTAATTTACAAACTACTGCCCAAAGGTAAAATTATTCATGGTCCAAAAAGAATTTTGAATAATTTTAACTGGATTTCCAAAATTGTAATAATCACAAAAAAGCTTTTGTTTTTGAAGTTTGTAATAACCTTCTCCCAGAAATTCATAAAAAATACATCTATATAAAAAAGAACATGCTTTTCAACGAAAAAAACGATATGAAAAGAATATGCTTTTTCAAACCAAAACTGAAATAAAAATTTACTGAATCATTTCCTTATTATATGGTGTGGGTCATAATACTCATAAAGTTCCCTTGTATGATATTTTACTTAATTTTCCTTGTATCTAAACAAAATCCCTACTGGAAGTCTTGCTCTCCATCTCCAATGTCACAGTAGAATGTGACTAACGTTCTCAGTTTGTTTTTATAAAATAAAGTTGAAAAAAACAGAATTAAAGTAGTAATGAAAATATTCAAACAATATCATTTACTTAGTTAATTTCTTGAAGTGAGAGTAATAAAGTTTGTTTGTTACATAAAAAAAATGTTTTCATCATTTAGAATCTGTGATCTGCATTAGTATTTACTAAGACAAACATTATATTTTAAAATTTGTTTCATTAGTAAAATTATGAAAATAATCCTTAGTGATAAAATTAAATTTCATTAAAAACTATGTTTAAAATCACAAATGGTAAAATTTTGCTAAAACCTAGGTTATTTCGTGTTTCAGTGTCACAAATGTTCATCAGAAGGATAAAAGAGAGGAATGATAAAAACAGAGATGATATGGTAATCAAATAGAGGTTACGTCATACTAAATATACAGTTAAAAAAAAAGATGCCATAGATATCAAAGAGATAAACTAAAGCAATAAATGTACAGTTGAAAGAAAATTTATCTTCTAACTATATATTAATCTCTTTAATATGACATAACTTCTGTCGGATTAATAACTCTGTTTTTACCATTCCTTTCTTTTATCCTAATGATGAAGGTATACTATTGAGACACTGAAATATATATAGATTTTAATTACCATTTGTGATTTTAAATGCTGTTTTTCATGAAATTTTGTTTCACTAGATAAAAAGTTATATGAATAAATTTTAAAATCAATTACTATGGGAATGAATCTTGAATTAATTTGTAACTTGATTCCTTTGTATTATGCTACAGCTGGAGGAGAATAAGTAAAAATATGTTTTGTTTTTAAAACTGACTATAGTATTGATAAGCTACAAAAGCTGAGCTTTTATTATTAATAATAATAAAATTAACACATAGTATTTAAAATATAAATTATGATTAGACCCTTAAATAAACATAGAAATTTTACTAAAGTTCACTTAGAAGTACACTTTTATTTCATTACATAACAATCAGAATGATGACATTAGTACCATTATTCTCATTATCATTTTTATTCAGATTTTTTTCATACTATAATTTGCAAAACTTGAACCATTTCTAAATTTTCTTACATAAATATTTAAATAAAAAATATATAAATTAAACTTAACAGTTCAAATTAGTATATAAATCAAATTAGTATTTGCATCATCAGGGTGAAGTTGTATGCTTCACTTATTCTGCTTCTATCTGTCAATAATATAGAGAAATGCCATTCAGAGTAAAGTGAACAGCAATAATTTATCTCCTTTGTAACAGAAAATGTGAGTTAAAGTTCTGCTATAACATTATAAGAAATATAAATGATAAATAAAGGATATATATAATTTGACAAGTATAAAATACATAGTTTAACAAATAAGAGATAAATATTTTAAATAATACTTATAAAAGTATATACTTTAACAAAAATAGGATATATATTTAAACACATATAAGAGACATGAATACAAGTAACTTTTATTAAGAAATGCAATTGCATGAAAAGGTACCATAAGCATTAGAAAGAATTTTGAGTAGCAACAAAACAGCTGCATCAGAAGTTAGAAGTAAAAGAAGGATTTTAATTAAATGTTATCAAATCTGTCAATAAAATTTCAAATAGAATTGTATTGTAAATCAATTGAATCTAATTTTTTTTGCATTGAAGATAAATAAACATAAAATATTATCTAAAAAAAAGGAGGAAAACACACACCTTGTTGAACACTTGATTGTAAATGAGTTATAATAGCGTTGAAAATTGTTTTTACAGACATGACTTGTGAACACTGAGCTAAACCTAATGTAAATAGCTCACTCCAACAACTTCGTACCAATGTAGCCTGAACTTCTGGCCTATAAGATAAATGTACAAACAGTTTTATGAATTACTTCATACTTAAAAAATTCACACATAACAACACAAATCAATTCGAATTTTGTACTGAATGTTCCATTAGGTCGTGGGTTTAGATAATTTTAGAGTGTATATCTTGTAATTTCTCATGTAATATAAATATAATAGAGCAAACTAGGGATGTTACCATTCTCATCAAGGAAAAATACAGATTTTACACTTCCCAGGACAAAATTTATTGTAAGGTACTTTCTCAAAACACAAAAAAATTATTGTTGTTGCATATTTTATAAAATTTCTTAAAAAGACATTTTTAAAATTACAGTTTACAGGAGAGATTCTTGGAATATCTATTTTCATAAACATACTAAAATATTAACTTTCACTAGTTTTATAAAAGCTTATTTCTGCTAAAAATTAAACATTTATGGATATACATTATTTATTTTATAAAGAAATTTTCTCAATTATTTTTTAAATTATTAAAAAACATTATTTTTGTGAAGAATTTTACTAGACCCTTTGAAGTTTTGGGACCTGTGATAGTTATATTACATGCCTTCATTTTTAAATATGCTATTGTATCAATTCATAAAAAAAAAGTCAGAATAAGTATTCTAAAGTAGATCTTATTGTATGTAAATAAGTTATTGCATGTTGTCAGCAGCTTTTTTAGGGTTGCATAGGTAAAGGAGGTTGAAACTAAACAATAAACTGCTATTACCAAAAACGTCTGAAATAAAATATTCTCCAGAGTCATAAAATATTACAATAACATTACAATTTTAACAATTATAATTTAGCCAAGTATTTTCTCTATGAAGTTATGCCACAAAGACCTAAGATAGCCCAGCAACTATTTGACACACAACTTTGCACATGAATATAAATAATATTAATTAGTATTATCCCAATCAACCTAACTAAGAATATTTATTTACACTCACTGAAGTAATTGGAAGGCAGGAATGGATCTAGCCCAATGGACTGAAAGGAAAAGAAGCCTAGAGCCACTTTCACAAATGTAGTGGACGTTGAGATACGATGATCCAGGGTTAGGAGTGGTTAGATGAAATTGTACATGAGAGTCTAAAAGTAATGGACCTGAAAACAAATACATTATAATTACTATACTAGCATGTAAAATTTATGAGCTAAAAGTACTTGTGCAAGGTGTTAAATGACAACTTAAGTGCTATTTTCACATTTTTAATAAATCTTACAGCCTAATTCAATTAGTAGTTTCATTATTCAAAAGTAGGATTTTTTATTAGTAAATAAAAAATTTCTAGTAAACGTCGCATAAGTCAGTGCTTCGATGATTAAGCCATTTCTAGCCTTCTATTTAGTTACAAAACTAAATAATTTTAAATCATAAAAAGTTAACAATTTTTAACCTTGCTTATATAATTAATAATAATATTAATAATAATATTAACCACGCATAATAATATTAACCACGCTTATTTTGATTTAAAAGTTTTAAAAAAAATAATGCCAAATTGAAATTGCTTGATATAACTGTTTGCCAAATTTTATTTTGAAAGTATCTTTGAGAATAAGTATTAACAGAATTTTTTCTTTCATGAACATTTTCTTTCATGAACATTTTCTTGCATAAACCAAATATCACATGTATATGCTTTAGTGTGTAAAAAGAAATTTGCCTTTTTAGATAGCATTTCCAGTATAAAAATAAAGCAACTACACCTCCCAGGGATTTTAGTGGTTCATAGAAAAGTGTTCACCTGTTCCACCTGTTTAGAAAACAAACCAGGTAGATTCATTATTTTCTCAATTTTCAGTAATGTTACTTTTTCTGAATTTAATTTTGAAACAGATATATCAGAAATGGAAGAGAAGTTATACGAGTAACATTCAGAAGCAGTTAGATACTATTCATTCTGTTACAGGATCTGTTGAATGTATAACTAGATAAGTAATGACATCAGTAAGAAGATCAAGGTACTCCCCATATTGCTTTTTTCGAATCAAAATATATCCCATAGTTTTCCATTTCAAATAGCTTCTAATCAATTCTAGTCTAAATTAAATCTGTATAAATAATGAAATTAACATATCTTGTTTAGTTTTATAACCAAGTTTTTTTTAACCAAATTTTTTTCTTTCTTTTAAAAAGCTTGAGAAAAGACATCAATGTTTACAATAAACAGATCATATTATAACTTGTCAATCATCCAAAGTAATTTTTTATTACATTAAATCAAGTTTTAAAAACTGGTACTCACGTCATATAAAAACAATGAGTAGGAGCAAAAAAAATTAATCAACCATTGGTGCAAATAACATCACCACTCAAAAATTCACAAATTTGAGTTTTAATTTATGACGCTGAGTTGACTTATTTTAACTTTGATTTCACAACTAAAATAAACATTATTTTGACTCCACAGTAAAATAAGGTTTGAGTTATGTTACTTTTGCTAGGGTATGAAATATTCATAAGAAAGTCAAGTGAAATTTCTTAAACATTTTTGTACCTTTATCGCTACAGTTACGTTATTCTTCTTAAAATATGAAAGATTTTGTTGAACACGAATTTTATAATGCTTACCAGTTCATTACTGCTATTACTTTTGACAGTTGCTAAGAACACGCAAATTAATAAATGTTGTTAAGTATTTATTTGGCTTTTAGAAAAATGACCTGATATTTCTATAAACTTTCAAGGACTTTTAAGTCTATCAGGTAATTGCACAAGTTAGAGCCACTGTCTGATTTATCATATGGCTTGAGAAAACTGGGCCTTGAATTTAACTTAATGTAAAATATGCTTATTATACACAAATACGTTGAAAGAACAATAACATTAAGAAGAATTTACCATCAAATTCAAACAATGAATCACTTTCAGGTTCTAGTGGCAGAGATAATTGATCAGAACAACCCCCAGCAACCTTTAAAAGAATAATTACATGATCAAAGGACAAGAATAATTTTTTTTAAAATTAAAATTTCTATATTTAATCATGAAATCTTAATATGAAAAATTCCCAACAAACTGAATCAATAAGAAAAAATGCCTGGTTACATTTTTTAAAAGGATAGTTTGTATATTTTTATGTTATTTGGCAGCAGGTAGGCCTAAGAATATTTTGAGAACCATAATTTGGAACTCATGTATATTAGAATATTGCATCAAGACGTACATATGTGAAATAAGATTTCCAAATGGTATTTTCACTTAACTGTGACTTTATAATCACAGACATGAAAACTTTTTCAATACTCACCTGATTTTAAAGATATATTATTACTAAAATAGTTCTCATTGTGTGCAATATTTTTTTATTGCAGTTACAGCATTTTGTTAAATATTTGATTAACATGAAATGTTTTAAATTCTGAGTTTATCATGTAATCAATCAAAAACTATAAGCATAGCAAAGAAATCTTATTTCACTGCATAAACAATATAAATTGTTTAAATTTGAATAAAACTGAGGAAGCTACAGTATCTTGAGCAAATAAAAGATATTGTTTCCAGTACCTAGTTTGTAGAGCTTATTCACCCTATGTGCTCATTGATTAAACAAAATGCTCTATACTTTTCCTTTATGTGAACTACAACTTCAATTTTATAGAAAAAAAATCTTAAAATTTGCGTACAACTAAATTATATAAAATTAAAAATTAACTTTTTAAACATTTTACAATGCTATTTCTCCACAATACCTCATCAGTGTAATAAATTTTATTTAAAATGCAAGTTCTCTTGCAGAAAATATTCCCTTTTTTAAAAATTTTGGCATTAAGTTATAAATTACATTTGATAAATGTATAGGCTAGCAGAACGAATGCTGACTAAGTTTGAGTCATTTAACAAAAAGACAGTTAATAAAATTACAAAATTAATGCAACAATTTTACAATGGGAGAAGTTACTGTTTACTTTTTACCAATAAACACATAACAAAATAATAAAAAAAAATTATGATTTTGAAAATAGGAACTACAGATCATCAATAAATGAGTATCAAATTTAAAGTTTAAAATAATAAGCTCCAGTTTATACATTAAGCTAAAAAAACAAAAGTAATAAATATAATATCATGACATTTAAAATCATAACATTATCATAACATTCAAAATATCATAACATTCTTATTATGTACCATAATATGTAAGTAACTTAAGTAATAATAAGCTGGATGTTTTAAATAAAATTTGTTAAAATGTAAATAACCAGTACATGTAAACATATAATGCATAAATAGGGGGAAATATATCTTAAACATGAATCTCTACATCACTAACCAATTTTAAAAAATATATATGTAGAAAATTCTAGATGAAAATAGATATTGATCTCAGAAACTAAATAAGGCAATATCAGTAATAGAATAAAGAGATTTGAATGCTGGAAAACAGAATTATTATACTGGGTTTCCGTAAAGACTCACCTTTAATATATATTTTTACAATATTTAAAGCGCATTAGCTATCAAAATTTAACAAATGACTTCTAAGGAAGACAGAACTGAAAACATCAAAACCTGTTTTATTGCTTGACGTAACAGAGAGGAGTTTAAAAGTGACTATTAGCTATACCTACTGCTTTAATCAGGCTATCAAACTGGTTTTGATGTTATTTTATCCCGCCTATCACACAAGTGATTCTATAGTATTTAGGTTTAATACTCTCTTAAATATTACTTCGTAAATCCTAATGTGTATCCGTTTTTGGTTTCATTTTCGACAAAGATTTAAAAATATACATAAAAAGGTGTTCTTCAAGGAATATCCTGTACAGACAGAATATACATCAGCTTAATTTGGCAATGCATAATAGCCTGATACATGTAAATCGGTTATTTATAGGTGTGGTCTAATGAAATATATTGCAATGACAGGTTGTAAAGAAGTGTTCTGTAATATGTTGTTTTCATTTGTTAAAATTAAAATGAAGCACATTAGTGAACAAAAAATACACAATTAGATTTAAAATACATAATTAGCACATTTAGTGCCATAGCAATAATAAATTTTTCAGTTTGTTCAACTTAACAATAACAACTTTAAATTAATATTTAAATCCTTTTCAACTTATTGATTATTTTATTTAGAATCAGCTTGTATTTAAGCTCAAATTTTGAAAAATAAATACTATATTTTACTACTTATAACATAAATAAATCAATTTTGTTTTATGTCATCATACAAAGTTATTCCTTAATTTAAAAATAGTTTAGATAATTTTTATGACAACAACAAGTTAACTGACAAGTAAGAAACAAAATAAGATAAGTTTTTTGTTCTCAAGTCCAGCAATACTTATTTAAAACATTGCTTGCTCAAACTTCATTTAAAAGTTTTTTAAATAAAAATTGGGCCTTTAAAAATGCTCAAATTAAAGATTGTTGGATAAATTGTGTAAACAATAAGCTAAAATTCTATAATCATTAAAAAAAGCTCATAATCTTAAAATTTTATCAAGGATTTCCCTCTTTTGTGTATAAAGTGTTCATTCACTATTTCTATTTAAAAAAAATCAAAATATTAAATTTCCTTAATGCATCATTACATATTCTAGTTTTAACATCACTGACAAGTTAAGCTGATGTGAAATGTAATATGATATTAATAGAAATCTAGCTACCTTCACCATCGTATCAAAGGCTTTGGATATTATATTGTTATTATCTTTAGATAATAACCTGTTATGGGATTCCCCATTAGCAGTGACTAGTGATTTATCGCATTGATCATTTGAGTTTTGCTTCAATGCAACTAATGAAGTTACCACATTTGCTAATGTGCTTAGATCTGAAAGTAAACAATAAAAATAACATTCAATAAATCATTAACTACATTTTCACTAAATGTTAATAGCATAACATTAAATATTTATTTATTCAATCTTTATTAAATTAAATATATTTAATTGATGAAATATTAATGAAATATTATTTTACCTGAATTGCCAGTATTAGAATTGCTTCGTACATCCTGAAAAAAACAAACAGAACTCAAGTTATTTTAATGTAACAAATAACATCTATAACAATAAAAATATCAGCTCTTGAATTAAAATAATAAATCAACTTTGCCATTAAATAATATGCAAATAAAACCTAGAATTCCATATGCTAATTAAAATTAGTAAATGAAAAAAATGAACAATTTATATCTTGCACAAATTAATTGGAAAATTTTATAACTAATTTTTTCATTTGCTAAAACTAATATCAAAATTTAAATAATAATAATAAATAAATACTACAATATAGTATTTTAGACATACTTTGCTATATTTCCAAATAAGACCAAATCAATAATTGACAAAAAGGAGAAAATGTGCTAAAATTATTTGTCTATTGCTTTTTTGGGAGTGAAGGCTCTTGTCAGTATACATAGCATTGATACTGTCAAAAGCTAAGCAAATAATTTTGAGATTTTTTTCTCAAAAAAAGTTGACAAGCAATTAAACGACTGAGGTATATTGATTTATTTTTATCACTTTTCACTTATGGCTTAATCACTTTTGGCAGCATACCCACAATTTATTAAGTTATATGAAATTCTTTATCTCTTAGCTTCCTAAACTTCAGCAAAACAAAAATAAAAGAGAAACATCAATATTTATTTTTGTGTTTTTAAACACCCGGGGGGATTTTGGTTCAGAATACAACACAAAATGGTGAATTTCTCCCTAGGTTCAGACAAGAACAATTTAATGCAAATTAAAATAAGCAAGACAATTTGTAATCCAGTATCCGTTACATCTTTAATACATAGTTTCAGAATTCTTGTCAGAAATGAAATAAAAAACATATATATTAAGGTCTCAAATTAATATTTAAGCAAGGAAATGTGAAAACTGCAATCAAAATCTGGCGAATCATAAATGAAGAATAAAGAATTAAAAAAAGATCAAAACCTGTTTGATTGCTGAAAGAGACTAAAAAAGGGGGAAGGTGATTATTAGAAAACACGTTAAAGTTTCCCCTGGTAATCAAACTTGTTTTGTATTTTTAATTCTGTTTCCCTCAATAATTATTTGTCTGATTTAAAAAAAAACTGTTTTAGTTTTTCCTCACTTGCATATTAATTTGCACCTCTTAATGAGTATATTTTAGGCTTTTTTTTTGACAATGATTTTAAAACTAAGCCTTAAAGGCGATAATTAGTATATAATAAAAGTAGTATAATAATACTACTTTTACTACACACATAGTATAATAATAAAAGCTCTTTTTAATAATAATTATGGTCAGAATGAGTAATAGTGTTATGCTGTTAAAAAACAAAATGCAGAATACTTAGCAAAATAAGTAAAAAATACAAATAATTTATAAGTACTAAAAAAATTTAGTTAAGAAGATAAAATTTAACATAAATCAAACTAATTTATAATAACCATAAATATTCGTTGTTTTCTGTTAAATGAACATTATATCAGTACATTAATAGATAAATAGTCAAAGGTTTGTCTTTCAGTAATAGGACAGATGGTTGGATAAATATTATCAACATTTATTAACACTCAGGTTAGTTATGAAGTAAGTAGCTTGCTGCAAAATACATACATTACATATTATTAATATGTAATTCATTTATGCATGGAACCAGTCAAAAGTCTAAATAGAGTAAGATAAGTGTTAAAAATTTGTTGCAAAAATGTAATTTGTTTAAAATAAATCTTTAACCACATACTAACATTGACTGAAGCAAACATTTCACTATAATATTTAAGAAAGGAAAAACAAAACCAGAAGGAAATTTAATGAAGAACCACTTCTGAGGAATTTCGGGATTTCAAATTATAGGGGAGATTGTGAGACCTACTCATAAATCCTGAAAATTTCATTGATGACGCATTTCAAAAAATTAATGTCTTTATAAATTTAAATGAATAATTATGTATAAGTTAACTTTTATCTCTAATCACTTTTATTATTCTATCAGAAAAATTATTTACAAATGAGATGAGAGAAATGCAAAGTATAAATTTTAGTTCTGATATTTTTAAGTAAAATATACAAGAATTTTATGTGATCGGTGTTTTCTTGAAACTTCTGGACCTTAGATTTCAGGAAACTTCCAGATCGCAATTAACGAAAAATCTGGAAATTTCGATTTTTCTGAAACAATTATTATAAAACTTCCTAGTTTCATCAAGCAATCAAACTTAATTTGATGTTTTTTATTTCCCATTCTCCCTAAATTTAAAAGCGCTATCAATTCTTTCTTACTTGAATATTATTTCGTGACCTCTAATGTGTATACTTTTTCTTTTTTTGGAAAGAATTTTAAAAATATAAATTAGACGTAGTAATCAAATTAGTTTTCTTTTGCCCTTAAATGATTATATTCCATTTTAAGAGATCAAAATGTTTGCTTCAGACATTTGCATGCCACTAGACCTTAACGAGCCAGATAAAATTGCGGATCCAATTTTCCAGTCTTAATTTGGTAATTAGCTCCTGCTTATGATACCTGTTCTTGTATTTAATAAATGGTGACAGGTTCTTTCGTAAATTTTTGCTTTGTTGAAACAAATCTAGTCAAAATCAAAATTAAATTTAGAGAGTAGATGGATAAAATAGTATTATTTTATTTAGTTAGTTTCACATAAATGAGTAAGTTAATATTACTTTCATTCCGTTAGTTAAATGTGGAATTATCACTAATTTGTAACAAAGTTAAAAATGGGCAAACTAAAAGCTCTTGATAAAAGATATTTATATAATTCTACCTCGTAATGAATGAAATTATTATTATAATTAAGTATATTATTATAATTAAGTATGAAATTATTATTAAGTATATTATTTTGTTTTAGGAAATAGAACTTGTTGATTTATTATAATCAAAATGCATGATTACATAATGAATGGGTTAAATTGAAAAAGGTCACAAATTATAATAACTGGCAGGTAAGAGCAAGCATGCAATGGAGTAAGATATTTCAGAAACTAATCCTTGAAATAAATTTAGTCACATAAGCTGAAAATGCTTATATATTTGATGGTTGGTTGTGGAAAAGGCCAGGGGACACATGTGGTTGGAGGGATACTGAATAAGGCAAACCTTATAAGAGCTGTATGATGGCAAAGCAGCAAGAGGAGTTCTGAAATCCTTACGTACATAGATTCTTTGTGAGCTTGCCGCCATTGGAGGGGTGACAGTCTTCTCTCTAGAATCAGCTGGTTTTCTTTCAGATTGGACAGCTAAAGAAAAATTCATGGCTTAGATTAAACAATAAACTAAAACTAGAAGGTGAGTGTTCTTAGAAGCTCTTTTACAATATAAAATAAAAAAGACCTGCTTGAGTACATTGAATTTAAGCAAAGTTTAAAATTTTATTATATACAGGGTGTTCCCTAATGAGCACTTTTAACATGTATTTTAAAATGCTAAGTTTCAAATGCTAAAGAAAAAGTTTTCAAAATGCAAACTAATTATTGCAGAATTACTTCTGCGCTCACTAATCCTAAGCAATCAAGTCACATTTTTTTTTCTTTTTGCATTTTTATATTTAGAAATAAAATTTTTTCCTCTTTTTAAACTTCATGGTTTATTCTAGGTTCACCTTAACTCACTTTTTCTATACTTTGAATTCTAAATTACTTATTTAGATAATAGAAAATTTATCATGAAATGCTTCTGCCTTGGTACAGTGTCCTTTGAATGCGTAGTTGGAGTAATTTTTCATACGTTTAAAAAGTAGTCTATATACGCTTTTTCTTTTTTTCAAAACTAAGGGCTTTTCTTTTGTATTGTCTTTTTGTGCTATTTTTATCATTAGCATAGAGAGGGATGGTAACAGGTTGAGAAAGTATAACCTTAAAATTATGAATAGTTGTTACAAACAATAATTAAAATCATAAATTATTTGCAAAAAAGCATTATTCATTAAGGCAACAGAGCATTTGAAGAACAGTCTTCAAACATTTTTTACAAAAGTGTCCAAAAATTGCAAGTACTTACAATCTGCTCTCATGCCCATCACAAGGCACTTTTGAAGACGGCAATATTGGCAGCGGTTACGGTGATGTTTTGTAACTTCACAGTCGCGGTTTCCTCTGCAAGCATAGCCTAGCTGTTTACGTATACTACGTTTAAAAAACCCTTTACACCCTTCACAGCTAACAGCACCATAATGTCGGCCTGTAAAGTGTTGGAAATAATCAAAATGCAATCATCTTAATTCATAAATCATAAGAAAAATAGAAAACTTAATTAAGCATGATTTACAAAATATAAATACATTTCAAAAGTAAAGATTTTGTATACTCATATTATCTATTAACACTGATAGATTTTTTAAAATCGTGAATAATTTTCAATATTTTTCATTTATTTATTTATTTTTTAAAAAAGGCATACTTGGACACAAAAAGCATTTTACTTCGGGATATATGTGATGCCACAATTGGCATTACATATTTATTTCCTATCTTTTAAATATCTCTTATTACTTAAGCTGATTTTTATTAATAGAATTACCTTTAAAATAAATCAAAGACTTAATCTTTTAAAACGAACATGAACATATAATATTTATCCTTCTCTTATAGATCAATGCAACGGATACTTTTTATTTCATTACTAATCCAAAACAAAAATCTATTTATAACTTTTATTATTCTAATTTCTAACCGCAAAAATGTTTCAGTTGCATGGTTGTAATAATTCTCATAAATTTATTGGCGACTCGCGATCGCCAAGGTATTATTTTAAACCCAATATTGATATGCTGGTTAGCTTTGTTTTGGCTATGTTATAATTTACTAAAGCGCCAATTTTGGATCTCTTATCCATGCTTCTGTGTCCGATGGGAACAAATTACACGTACTTTTTAATTTGGCTCTTGATTAGGCAGGTCGTGGGGGATTTGTCTCCCATGGCCTGTCCTTATTAATATTATTATGCAAAATTGATTCAACTGAAATTCTTATGGATAATATTTACATTTGATATCTCGAGCTCTGCAAATATATGAAATAAAAGCTTTTTATTAATTCCGATCCAGTTCAAGTATTATTTTCATCACCCTTCTGTTTTCAGCATCAATCTTCAATTTGTCAATATCTTCAACTGGCCCACATACCAATACAAATTTCCACCCACACCTTAATATTCCATCATCACTGAATATACATCACCACTTAAATTGGCACACTGAATATTTCTTCTCCATAAAAATGCCTGTAGTGATAAATAATTATACACTTTTACATGAATAAGATTTGCATTGTACTTTAAATATGCTTAACAAATAGGCAGAAAATAATTGCTGTAATACTCAAAATGTTGCAATATTTTCTCTTGTGAAATATGATAAACAAATATGCAGAAAATTGCTGTAGAGTTTCAATTGAAGAAAATTAATTTTTTCTCTTGCTAGATATTGAATTTTTTTTTCAAAAATAGGTTTTGTTTTATCAGTTTTCTTAAATTCTAGTTTATAGCAATAGGAATAGAAAGAAAAAGTTGTCAAGCAACTTGTCTAGAAATGTATCAGGAAGTACTTATGCTTTTTTTTTTTTTTTCTGAATGAGAGACAGAACACTTGTGGCATAGAAGACAAAATTGATTCATTGTTTTATGTTATTAAGTGAACTAATGTTAAAACCAAAATTCTTTATTTATTTAAACAATAATGCATGCATAAAATAGTTTACCTGAAGCTTTATCCCCACAAACAATACAAAGTTCATTGAATTTTCGATCGTTTCCATTTTTTAACAAAGGCTCTTCATCTCTCATTCTTGTTAATTGCTCTGCAGTTTGCCACTCTTTCACTTTAGTAGCCCAATCTGAGCTACATGAGCTACTTTTCCCCAGAGAATTGAATGAAAACCCAGAGCCTAAATCTAATGGCCCAGGGCCACTTGTAAGTTTCAGAACATCACTTATGCTCACCTAAATTGAAAAATGAGTAAAAGATATTATAAAATAATGATTAAATATTACATGCACTGCATGTTTATGTCATATAAATACTGATTATGAGATAAAGAGAATTTACATCAAGGACTATCAGAAATCATACAATTTTAAAGTTTTTTTTTCTTCTGTAAACATGTATATAACTATCATTAATTCACATTTGGTACAAATATATTTCAGACACATAAATACATTTTTCATAAAATTTTTGTCAGCTAAAATACTAATTAATTGCATGTGCAGAATTTCATCTAAAACAGAAATATTTTAAGTCCTTGCAAATCTTATCTGATATCAGAGATGGTCATTCATCATTCAGAATTAATGAATAAAGACTAATGAATAATTAGTTAAAATCTTTCTGAATAATGAATAAAAATTTATTCATTATTCTGAAATATTTTGAACAAAGATTAAAATGTTTACTATTTTTAGACTTTATTCCTTATTCATTAGTCAAGAATAAATTCAAAATGAATAATTTCATGAACAACAAAAACGACAAAACAAAATGGGCGACAAATGATTTGAAATACTGCTCAGCAGAAACGACAATTGTAATGAACTATAAATAAAAAGTACATAGTAATAAATTACTTGTAACAGTAATTACAATTACAAATAACAATAATTTCCATTAAAAAGAGGCAACAATAATTTTTAATCAAAATAAAAAGCGATTGTGGGTAATTGTTATTACAAATAACCACAATCTTAAATTACATTTCAATGTGATTAAAATAATCATTATGTAGAATTACAAGCAAGCATGATTACCAATCATCTTAATCTAATGATTTGTAATTTTGAATACAAATAATTGTAATAGTTACAGCGTTGTCAAATGTAACATAATTACAAGTTATCTTGATTACATTGTAATCAGAATTGTAAGAAATTAATTACTTTTTTAAGTAAAGCACAAATCAAATGAATTTACTTGTTTGGTTAATTAAATGAAAATTTTTAAACATCGTATGTAAATTTATAAATGTATTGTGGGTACAGATATACATAAATATATTGTATCAACATTAATATATTATACACAGATAAATGCATATGTATAGAGATATATATTGTATGTATAAAAATACTTATCCACATTGTACGTACAGTGTGCAAAAGAAAAAAAAAGGAACACTCTGAATAACTTTTGATCAGATTTTCACGTACTAGGACTCAATCTAAATGGCACTAGAATCCGATTTCATATATGCTAATTAATTAGGGAGATGATATTTTAAGTTATGAAATCAAACAGAGAAACAAACTTCCTCCAAATAAAAAAAATATATATATATATTTTTTTTTTAAACCTTTGAAATAAGGCGGGAGGGTAATTGCAATTTGGGAAATATGGTCTGAGTAGTTTGGTCAGGAGAGAGATCAAAAGTTTGGACCCCTTAACGTTTAATTTTAGTTTTTGCATATTTCACTATATCTCAAGAACTTTTGAAGCAAACCTAACATTTTTTGCACACAATGATAAAATCCGTTTATAGAAAGATTTTTTTTATTTTTTTTATTTCTATTAATTATTTGATTTTTTTTAAAATTAAATTTCGCAAACAAATTCTCAAGATGTGATGAAATATGCAAAAAGTAAAAATAACATTAAGGGGCCCATACCCTAAACTGTTCTCCTGACCAAATTATTAGGTCCTAATTTGCCAGATTGCGGCGACCCTTCTACTTTGAGAGTAAGAATTCTAGTTCTGCCGAAAAAGTTATGTTTATTCAGAAAAAGTAGGTTTTGTGCACAATTTTGTAACATTATATATCGTCTGCATAAATTAATTAGCACATTTGTGATCTCACCAGCTAACTATTAAGTTTGAGTCCTGGTATGTAAAAATCCGATCATTAGATCAAAAGTTACTCAAGGTTTTTATTTTCTCTTGCGCACTGTACATACGACCATACATACATGCATTAAATCTATAAACATATGTATATTGTATAGAAAAATGTACAGTGGGCAAAAAAAGTGGATTACCCTGAATAACTTTTGATCTAATAATCAGATCTTCAGGTTCTATGACCCAATCTTAATGGTTCAAGTGGGTGTGCTATTTAATTAGTGCTGACGATATTTTAGAATATGAAATCAGATACAAAAACGTACTTCCTCTGAATAAACATACATTTTTCTTTGACAGATTCGGATTTCTAACACCCAAAACGTAGGGTGAAGCCACAATCTGG
The DNA here is from genome assembly GCF_982258835.1 of Parasteatoda tepidariorum. NCBI lineage: Eukaryota > Metazoa > Arthropoda > Arachnida > Araneae > Theridiidae > Parasteatoda > Parasteatoda tepidariorum. The sequence continues at coordinate 67,090,373 of NC_141765.1, forward strand.
AAAATATGGTCCCAATAGTTTGGTCAAGAGAGTGCTCCAAAGCTTGGACCACTTATTGTTAATTTTACTTTTTGTTTATTTTGCTACATCTCAAAATTTTTTAAGCGAATTGAAATTTTTTTTACACACTATGAATTATAAAATTTGCTTATCCAAAGATTTCATGCAAAAACTAACTTTTAACTATTTATTATTTTTGGACTATTTATTGTTTTTTATTATTTTATTTAATAATGGCCGAAAAAATGTTGAGTTGTAAGGTATAAAATTTTTCGTATCATTTCAAAGAATGTAATTTTACATAGAAAAATGCGGAATTTGAGCAAAATCATTCTAATAGTTCCTGAGAAATCATATTTTAAGTATTTGACTTTTTGAAATTCAACTTCTCAGGAACTATTTAAATACAATGTACCCACAAGTGTTAGTGCATATAATTATCCTTCACCATCATTTTTAGGTCTTCCTCTTTTTCTATTGCCTTGACGGTTCCACTCAAAATTTTCTTTTACTTTAACTTTCTCATATTTATGTAGAACTTGACCAATCTATTTCCATTTACGTTTTTTTAATTTCCAATTCAATTGGTTTCTTTCCAACTCCCCTGGTCGTAAGTACTACCTTTAATACATACTTTGCAGAATCCTTGTCAATAATGAAAGAAAAGGCATACACATGGGAGGTCGTAACTGATACTTAAACGAGGCAAAAGAATGCAAGCGGTATCTGACAAAATTCGATTAAGGAAGGCGGGTGTAGAGAACATCAAAAACTGCTTTATTTCAAGTTGAAACCTGAAAGTGTTTCTCAAAGCACTCATCTTCAATAGTCTTCCACTCACAAACAAACAGGTTTTGGTATTTTGTATACCATTTAAAATTATTTACCATTAATATTAATTTGCAACCCCATTGAGTATATTTTTTTGGTCTTTATTTCTGACAAGAATTCTAAAACAATATATCAAGAGCAAACTTTACTAACAACGTGAATATTATAGTATGTGTAGAAAGTGATCCAAAATGGCAATATTGTTTGTCATTGCCTTAAAGAGGATTTATTTTAATAGGAAAGAGATCTAACAATAAACTGATTAGAAAACTAATACTATGACGACAGAAGTAGATGGCTTTAACACTTTCATCGTCTACACTTTCAAAGGGGCTAAGACGCCCCTTTGTGCTTAGAGTTCATACGTGGCACTAAAACTGAAAATAAATTTAAATGACTTTAAGACTTAATTATTTTAGTTTAAAAAATAATAATTAATTGCAATCGATAACCATATTCACTAATACAACAATAGAGTACAGAAAGTATTCTTGGAAGACGAGTTATCTCGTCCGTCGTGATGAAAGAGTTAAGATACATGTGTTAATTGTATTTTAACAAGAAAACATATTTAAATTACCGGACTGGCGGGTTCCTCTTTAACCTTAACATCACCTGTTTCACTATTTCCTTTGCTATCACAGGTCTGGTTTTGATTTGAAGGAGAGCATTGTGGGCTATCTGGGTAATCACTATGAAGACTCGCAGCACTTCGAGACTCACAACTACTATCTGCAAAAGATTCCTTTTTTTAGAATGCAAATGATTTATTTAATCATGTTTTAAAAATGATATACAAGATCGCAAATTAATATTAAAGTTATGATAAAACAGAAACGTATCAAAACTTGTCTCTCTTATCAACAAAACTCTTATGAAGGAGAAAGGGGGAAAAAATATCAAAACATGCTTGATTGCTGGAAAAATCAAAGGCAGTAAAAAAACATTGACTAGAAACCGTTCCAAGTTTATTTCGGCAATCAAACTGATTCTGATGTTTTGAATCCAACCTTCCTTGATAGGGATTTTAGTTCTGGCTTACATATTTATTTGCATATATACTGTGCATTCATTTTTGCTTTTTTTTTTTACGATTCCAAATGATAACGGAGTCCCCCGTGTTCAGAAAATGTGTTCTACATTAAATAAGTTATTTATAGAAAACTAAATCATGTACTTTGCCCCATTGAAATGCTTAACCATAGAATACATGGCTTATTTTTGAATATAAGCCAGGGTTATTGATAGTTATACACAGTTTTACACACTGTTGATATACAGTTTTGAAGATTAAATGCACTATTGCATAGTGTTTAGCCATTAATGTACTCAAAAGTTTGTGCACTTTCAAGTTTGGAGAAATTTTTCGAAATAAATTATCGTTTAAGTTATCATTTTTATAAATCTTATTTATAATAGCTTAGAAAGAGTAATCAGTTAATAATGTAACTTTTTTTTATTTTCAAGAAAATGAAAATAGATTTTCACATTGTGAAAAAGAAAATGGTTAGTTGGTTCAATTTTTTATAAATTCATTTAGTTGCATGCAATAATTATTTTAGTAAATACAATCGTGAATAAAACTTTATTTTTGTGCTTTTAAATAATTTAATCATCATTATTACTTTTTTTAGCGCTTGCATTGCGTTTTTTTGAAATTCAGCATTTTAAATTATTTCTCCAACTACTTTTTTTAATTTTTTAACAAAATAAAGAGTTTTAGGATTAATTTTTTTTTTTTAGTGTTTCTCCAGTAGATTTCCCGACAGATAAAACTAATGTAGTATAAAATATTAATTACAGATTGCGCCAAAGGAATTATTGGGTTTAGAAAAAACAAACAAAGTGCTTTTTTTAAATTAATTTATATATATACATATATATTATATCCGACGTTGAACAGCCGACCCAATTTTTTGGGTTTATGACAACTAATGTTCAACTCCGTAGTCCTGTAATTTTGAATCCAGAAGACAAGGAAACTCCTGGATCAGTACCCCCCGAGGTATTGATTTGTTATGGGAACATGGAGGACTTTGAGACTCAACAGATTTAACGCGCATCACATCAGTCACCATTTACTACACAGGGAGTCTTAGGCTGTGGGGATCAAACCCTCGAACTCTTGGACATGGATCTCCAGTGCCCTACCAACCAGGCTATCCCGGCCTTCAACAACGTGCTTTGAAAAAATAAGTGGTAATAATTTCTGAAGGTGCAGCGTTTCTTAAACTGTAGGTCCGACCCCAACAGGGGTCGCTGGACTTGTAGCAAGGAGTCATCAAAAATTTCAGAAATTTTGATATTTCTTTAACATAGTATAGTAATTTTATAATTACCAAATATTTTTACACTATGTGTTTGTAAATAGGTAAAGATAAGACAAATACTAATGAAGAAAAAACGACACATTTTTATTATTGTATAATATTTTTAAGTTAGTTATTTATTTAAAATTTTCACACTGTTCTATGATTTAAAATTAAAGCCCTAAGACTGCAATAGAATATTATAGTCAAGTGAAGAAGCTAATTGTCTTAAGCGTTTGTTGGATTTGCGCAATGCTCATAGGGTCCCCACATTTAAAATGTTAAGAAATCCTGATTTATACATGAAGGTAATAAACCTTTATGAAAAGGAAAGGGAGAGAAAAGATTATTTCATGCAACCTTAAATTTTAGTATGGAAATTGTAAACTATAATCTTAAAATTAGTTTTTGTGCATTAAAAACACATTAAAATAAAACATGACTTCAAAATATCTTTGTTAAAAATCATAAAAAGTATCGTTTTTTTTTGTTTTAAAATTTAACGTTCTTTAAATGGTTTACAATACAACAGAACGAATCGTTTTAGTAAGCCAATCATGGAAGTTTTATTTTAATTATAAGCAAAATTTTTATATATATACATTGCTAGGACAAGAATGATCTAGGTTATGAATTCTATGGATTAAAATAGAGTGAAAAGATTATAATAAAAAAAGATAAGGTAATAAAAATATTAATTTCTGTCAGATTTGTTTATGAAATGCAAAATAATCATTAAAAAATTTAATTTTATTTGACTTTAATAACCTGTATTCTTTAAATATCGATGTTAGATTACATTTATTAATCTTACTATTAGATTTGACCTATAGGGGTTGATTTAAAATTTTTTCGCAAACTTTGATGGGCAACAACTCTTGATAATATATAAATGAAATGAATATGTCCTATTCTTTGCGCATTGTGCGTCACAAAAACCAGTGTAAAATGTTTTTTGTAAAAACATTTTATTTTTGTTTTTAATTTTTATTTAATGTTTTTTTACCATACTTTTTTTTTATTTACAATTTTTTTTTGCATACTATTTATCTATAAGAAGGGGAAAATACAAATTATACTTGTACTAGCAAACAAGTATGTATAGTGTGATCTGGGAAGAACAGGACTAGGACTGGACGATATTAGAAATTATATATCGTGATGCAACGTCAGTTTTTCATCGCGATATAGCGATGTATCGCGATATAGTATTTTTGAATTTCATTTACTTGTAAGGCACAGAAAGTCATATTTCTATCAAAACTCCATATTCAGATTGATTTAAATCAATTTATAAATTTGAAGATATATATGTTTTGCTTAAGAAAGATATTAAATAAATTGACTGCAATGTGCAAATCTTACTTAAAATATTTATTGAAATGTTTGTTTAGAAATTCATAATACGCTTAAAACAAAGTGTTAAAAACTTTTTTTTGCAAATTAATATTTTCTTGTACTATTATGCATAATTAATTACATAATTATTAAGTTCGATCGTAATGTTCAATTTCTAAATGAAAAAGTAAATGCAAGTTTTGTTACATTTTCTAAAAATGATCACACAAATAAAGATTTCTTAATTTAAAGATAAATAATAAAAAAATAAATAAAATTGAAATTTATCAATATGTTTACCTAACAGTATAGAAAGAAAATTTAAAAAATAAGTTCGTTAAAAATTATTTGTATGTTTAAAACAAAGTGCTAAATAAATTTTAGAAAAAAAAAAAAACGCTTTTAAAACACTGTTTTTTATTATTATTATTTCAGATAAATAATTAAATTAAATTGAATAATGACCGAATTAGGAACGAAAAACAAAGTAAGGTTTAATTTCTTAAAAATAAAAACAAAAGAATTGTGATATTCGATAATATATTTAGCTAATTAACAAATAATATGAAAAGAATATTTTTTTAAAAAATTATTATACTCTCTAATAAAACAAAGTGCTAAATGATTTAAAAAAATGAATAAAATACGCAAACCTTTTAAATTTTTTTGAATAAACAATGTTGATTGACTTATGTCCAAATCCAAATGACAAAAAATAAGTTTTGCTTTAACTTTATTTCTAAAAATAAAAACAACAAGATTTATAAATTTAAAATCAGTAATAAAAATCCATTAAATTATAAGAAGTTTTATCCAAAAAGTTTTTAATAAATTAAAAGAAAGTGAAAAAATAACCTAACAAATTTAATTCTTTAAGGGTGCCTTAAATTAGATTTTCGATAATTTTCACATTTAAAAATAAAAAAAAAGTTTTGTTAAAAAAAAACTTATCTAATTAATGAAGAAACTCTTATTTATATATTCTTTTCAATAATAGATTACCTTCAGAACAAGGTAACATCGGCGATCACGAAGTTAGTCCCACTGAAAATAATCTACAAGAAACGATACCAAGTCGCGACAAAGCAAAAAAACTAAGAGGTGCGAAAATGAACATGTGAGATTACGATATATGTTCTCAAAACTTTGATTCTACAGCTCACCAATCAAGGCCATTTCAACATAACGAAACGAACATCGTCTTCCACAGCGCTAGTCGACATCGGAACGTAAGAGAAGAGTCTTATATCGCTATATCGTTATCTTATATCCTTGCGTGTCTTATATCGCTTTGCCCTCGTTGTCTTTACTCGACGGATTAAATCAGATTTCTAATGCATCGCTGTATCGTCTTGCCGATATATGCGTTAAATCGATATGTCTCGATACATCGATTTATAGCCCAGTCCTAAACAGGACAATTCGTTCGATATTTTATGCTCATGAAAAATATGTACAAAAAGTTTCTTTTGAGTTGAGACATGTAGAAGTGACAGAATTTATCTATTTCATATAGTTCACAATTGAAAAGATTTTTTAAACTCTTTTTCGATCTTGCACTTAGTAAGTTGAAATTCAACCCGCATTTTCCTCCACAAAGCAAAAACAGTTTCCCCTATTATGAGATAAAGTAAACATGAATGAGGATGAAATATTTTCCTAAATTTGCCCACCTGCAAAACTGCCTTAGGATATAAAAACAAAGTAGTGATAAAATTACTGTGATATCATATTTTAGGATATTAAGCATTTGTAGATAAGGCTGCTTCAAAGTTTAAACTTAATAATAATAATAAAAACTTTTGTCTATCTTAAACCTCAAAACCTTTTGATTGGATACACGTATTTAAAATTGTATGTATTTTACACTTCTTTATATAACGCATATATAAACATTTTATATGAATAATATTTACTACATCTCTATAGATGGAAAAACCACAAGAATTTATTTATTTGGACAAATATATACCAACTTAATTAAAATTAATATTCCTTCAATGTTTCTTTCGAATCATTGAAAGAATATTAATTTTGTACGCTTCTGATTTATTCCTGTTTTAATTTCGATGCAAAGCATTTTTATCGTTTTTTAAGAATAAAATATTTATAAAAATATTTAAATTAGAAAAATATCAATAATTGCTGTTCTTAAAAAAAAAGAAAAAAAAAAGACTTGTTATTGAAAGAAAAAAAAAAACAATAAAAGAATTGTAGCGGAAGGGACAGTCTGGCCAATTATCACAATTTTCTTAAATTTTCATACCCATTCTATACATTAAAACTTTAATATTTATTCCATTGGGCAATTTTTTTATTTATTTATTTTTCATTTCCGAATTTCTTTAGACATAAATTCAAGACACTAAATTCTCTTCACTATTAAGTTTTTCACAGTTGCCTCACTTCAATTCATTTTCTTACCACTTTAACTAGAAAAATAAATAATTTTTTAAATGATATTTCGATTACGCGAATATGAAGATCTGTTTATTAACTGCCTTCATTTCACTCTTTTAATAGAATTATTCTCTTAACTATTAAGTTTTTCACAGTTGCCTCACTTCAATTCATTTTCTTACCACTTAAACTAGAAAAATAAATAATTTTTTAAATGATATTTCGATTACGCGAATATGAAGATCTGTTTATTAACTGCCTTCATTTCACTCTTTTAATAGAATTATTCTCTTAACTATTAAGTTTTGCACAGTTGCCTCACTTCAATTCATTTTCTTACTACTTTAACTAGAAAAATAAATAATTTTTTAAATGATATTTCGATTACGCGAATATGAAGATCTGTTTATTAACTGCCTTCATTTCACTCTTTTAATAGAATTATTCTCTTAACTATTAAGTTTTTCACAGTTGCCTCACTTCAATTCATTTTCTTACCACTTAAACTAGAAAAATAAATAATTTTTTAAATGATATTTCGATTACGCGAATATGAAGATCTGTTTATTAACTGCCTTCATTTCACTCTTTTAATAGAATTATTCTCTTAACTATTAAGTTTTTCACAGTTGCCTCACTTCAATTCATTTTCTTACCACTTTAACTAGAAAAATAAATAATTTTTTAAATGATATTTCGATTACGCTAATATAAAGATCTGTTTATTGGCTGCCTTCATTTCACTCTTTCAATAGAATTATTCTATAAATGAACTTCTAGATAACAAAATCACTTAATTGCTTTTCACTTTTTCATAGATAAATCTTTATGACGTTTTTTCAGAAAATGAGAAGAAAAGGCCTGTAGTGAATATTTAGGTTCTTTTTCTCATTTTAATTTCTACATAGCAGAAAAAATATCATTAAAGTTTCTCAGTATATTTCAGATACTTAGAAGCAAACATAACATTACTCATGCATGTATTCAATAATGTTTCCAAAAGTATTAAATGTTAGAAATATACAATTTTCTTAAATAATTTAAAATTTTTAACGCTTCAGAAACATAAATGAAAGATTTAAACATGCTTTTGGACCCCTTTTCACCAAGGAAAATAAAAAAGCCTGAGTTTGAGTATCTTAAACTCCAGGTAAAGCTTTAATTTACTATTAACTATTTAGCTAAAAAAATAAATAATTATTGGTGCCACATAATTGATAAATAAACATTGGTTCTACGTAATTGAATAATATTTAAAAAAAAAAATTTAAAGAACTATTTAATTTCTTCAAAGAAAAAAAATCGTTAAGTTCGTGACATTTCACCAAGAAAAATATATCAATAACTTTAATTTTTTGCTCATTTTTATGAGCCCAAGTAGAATAACTTTTAAGAAAATACTATATAATTATAAAAATCACGATCCAAATAGTATCCATAAAACGAATTCTTTACATTTTTAAGAGACTGGCTTTACTTTAAGTTAAAATTTGGTGCCATTTTCAAGTTCAGCATAGTTGATGCTGCCAAAAGATGTACAAAACTTACCTAACAATTATGTATAACAGTTAAGAAAGCACAACAATTATAAGAATAGCATCCAGTTAAGAAAGCACAACAATTATAAGAATAGCATCTTATTTCCTATAAGGCATTATTTTCAGGACCCAACTAACAGAAAAAGGGCACAAGGAAATAAAAAGCTTTGGGGCCTCTATTCAATCTAAACCAAGGTAAACGAACATATGAATTTTCTCTCTCCATAATATCAAATATATTTATGAGCTTAATTATATTTATAAATAATTTAATTAATTCAATAAATTTTACAGTTTTACTGATATTTAAATAATGAAGATTGTATTGCATACAAAAAAAAAAAAAAAAAAAAAAAAACTACTTGAACCGTGCGTTGGCTGAGCGGTTAAGGCACTTAACTGTCATTGTGGATTGGGGTTCGAATCCTAGTAGCGATTTGAAGCTCACCCAGCTTCAGATTGATGGGTACTAGCTTAACTGGGAAGTATAGGTGGCTTGTGCGCAACGTTAATCACATTGCCACAATTATGCTTTAGGGCATGAAATTGTGGGCCTTAACATCCATGGCCCACCAGCCTACAACGGGCCACCAACCAACAATACTTTTCCTTTCACCTCTAAACAATTCCTTTTTTTAAGCATTTTTACAAAAATGAGAATAATAACACTTCGCTTGAAATTTTCCAGTACTAAAGCTTTCTTACTAACAAAAAACCGTAAAAGATTTTTAATCATTATAAACTACCAGAAAATTTATTAATAACCATTTTTTTTAATAATTTTTTTAACAAAAAAAAAAAAAAAAAAAAAAAAAATCCAGCGAAATCAGTTTGAGTGCTAACCCTTATTTTAACAATCAGGGTTCACATTCAAATGATTAACACCAAAGAAACAAATTTCTATTTCATGTTTCTAAAAAGATCATAAGTAATAATTTTTCAAATTATTTATAAAAAATGCAAGATTTTAATAACTTGTTTGAATTTATTTTCATTCACTTTAAGATTCAACGCTAAAAATAACTTTTAATAAATGTATAATTTTAATAAAATGTTTTTCTTTTAATTTTGTGGGAAGTCCTCAAGAAATTCTGAGCACCAACCAAGTCTTAGCTGACTTATACGGTAATCAGGTCCTGCTGATATTTTCTAAGATGAAAGATCCTTCGGACATTACGGTGTTATAAATAAAACATTTCTGAGGGGACTCGTAACCAGGGGTTTGTCCATACATTTTGTGAAAGGTCCGTTTTTGTAAAATTGTGAAAAAATTACTCGTAATTTGTCAATATAAAATAAACGTTAAATCACATTCTTTCAACCAGGGTCCTGCTTTTGTGAATTTGTGCAAATAGAGTCCTGTTATTGCAAAAAAATATTTCAAGGAGTTTTTAAATTGTAAAGTTAAAAGTTATTAAATTGTTAATAGAGTAACATGATTATGCTCAACACTGTAAAATTATAATTAAAAAAATTTAAATTTTAAAAAATAAACAGCAATTGCTGCAACTAAATTAGAGATGCAACATACAAATATTGGTATTTAGCCTATACTGCTGAAGACAAAACTTAGTTCGTTTACATCTGTCGTTCTTCCTCCCCCCCCCCCTTCCTGGGAAGGGTCTATTCGATTAACAAAACAATAATAAAGATAAACAAATTTGTGAAGGGTCCAATTAAAATAAAAATTATTTTGTGAAGGGTCCGCTTTTAAGGTAAAATATTTTGAGAAGGGTCCGTTTTTATGAAAAAACGGACCCAAATTTTTTCTAAACAGACCTCTGAATATTTGTTTCAAACATGACCAAGAAATACTTCCACGTTTTAAGTTGTGATAGAATCCCAAAGTTAAGTGTAAAGGAAATATCTTATTGAGTATAGTTTATTTTCCATGCAAGAAGTCGCGATAAATAAAACTTGGGGGTAATCAGAAAAGCAGAAATCCGCGATTAAACGTCAAAAAATATTAAACTGCGAAAAAGAACAATAAATAACTGGGCTTGCTTCCTTTCCTCTGTTCGTGCGCTTATTGTTCCAGGGTTATTTTGAAAAGAAGCTAAGCAAAACAGCAAATTTAATAAATTTTTAGAAAAGTAAATATAAGGAGACGACGTGAATAAGTTAGATAATAAAGGGCGTGTAAGAAAAATATTTATGAATTAGTATTTACTCTCTTTAAATACTCAATAAGTTTGATAGTAGATGCACAAATTTTTAATGTAAAATATTCTTTTTTTCAGCAAACAATAGTTTGTCCAGCTTGTTGTGAAATAGTCAAGAGTATTACTAGCAGAAGGCTACAAAGTCTCAAAAATTTTGTAACTACTATCGACCAAGTTGATTTTTTCTTTGAAAAAAAAAAAAAAAAAAAGAGAAGAAAAGCCATTTTGATTTAGATAAAGTATATTTTTGTGTCTGACTTTGTAACGTTATTTATAAATAGTACCAACTAATTAGCATTATCTGTTGAAGTTTAACAAAGAAAAAAAATAAATAAAGCGATATAAATTTCTTTCTTTGGTTTGGTTTACTGCATGTTTCTTTGCAAAAAAGTGTTTTTGAGCCTAATCTAGTGATTTTCAGTTAAATTATCGTCTGTACTAACTAATTCGCTTATTAAAGGTCTACTCCTCTAATTATTAAAATTGCGTCTTCAGAATCACCATTTTCTCATTCTTAAATGTGTAATGAAGCGATTAATCAGCTAAGTTTCAGTTGGGGTTTCCTTAGATTTTTTTTCTTTTTCTTACGATGATATTTTCTTTTATTTAACAACGTTGTTTCCGAATAGTTGAGGATAAAAAAAATCACCTTGTTAATCCAAATGAATTTGGTTATAACTAATTTAGGCTAAGACCAACCTAAGTGCCGTTTATTTGAACATTTTTCATGCTGTTTTGATTAATTCACTGAACTATAATTACTTATGCATTTAAAGTAAATGTTTAGCAGTTTTTAAATAAATAGTTATAAAACATAAATAGTAATTAAACATATTTTTTACCTAAAATTCTCATTGGATAAATTAAACTTATAAAATCGGGAAACATTTTTAAATGAACATAATTAGTTTAGGGTTCATGACTGAAATAATAAAATCAAAAATAACGATTCCGGGATTAAAACACCTTCTCACTTCTGAAATATTACGTTATTATTACTAAACACTACTTAACTAGTGAAAGTATTTAGAAATTATTAGTCAATTATGCCTAAATATTTAGCATATTACAGGTTGATTGCTCAAATTGTTAGTAGCTTACAAGCTTTTAACTTCGTAACCATCATTATAAAATCAAAAGTTATTTAAAATATGTCCTTTTTTTTTCTACGTATAAAACCTGTAAGTAAAACAATAATAAACTACGAAGTATTGTTTTACTAGTTTTTACTATAAGTCAAACTATTATCTAACAAAAAGGAAAAGAAAATATAAATGACAGAGAAGTTGAAGCTCGAAGGAATCTAGAGCAGTTTAGTTTCAGAGACGTTAAGCTAATTTACGTAATTATTAATGATTCATTCTGTAGAGAAATAGGTTACCTATTCACATTTAAATATGATTGCTGCTTAGTCATGACAAATTAAAAGATTTAAATTATTATATTTATTACCTAGTACGAAAAAGTTGAAAAGTAAATGACACGAGAAATGATTCATCAAATTTGTTTCGATCATCAATAAATTAAATTACACTAGTATGCAAAAATAAGGACGAAATGGGAAAACTAACATAACAAAAAAAAACAGGCAGTTGCAACAGAAGGAAAGGTCATTAAGAAGACTGATCACGGTAAGATAAAGTAGAAAATGTGTATATATGCACCATGACGTACACGGGGGGGGGGGGTCGCAAGGAAATAAAACGAGCTGGTGGAGGAAACCCAGTATTTATGTAAATGGTATTGTATGATATACATCAGTTTAAACGAAGTGAATTTGTCACAGTGTGATATGGCCAATATCGTTCGTGGGGGCAGGGATAGCCCGGTCGGTAGGGCGCTGGGCCCATATCCAAGAGGTCGTGGGTTCGATCCTCGCCGGCCGAAGACTCCCCGTGTAGTAAATGGTGACTGATGCACGTTAAATCTGTCGAGTCTCAAAGTCCTCCATGTTCCCACAACAAATCAATACCTCTGGGGGTACTGATCCAGGAGTTTCCTTGTCTTCTGGATTGGTTCAAAATTACAAGGCTACGGAGTTGAACGTAAGTAGTCGTAAACCCATGAAATTGGGTCGGCTGTTCAACGACGGTCATAAAATAAAATAAAATATCGTTCGTGGGGGGCCGGGATAGCCTGGTCGGTAGGGCGCTGGGCCCATATCCAAGAGGTCGTGGGTTCGATCCTCGCCGGCCGAAGACTCCCCGTGTAGTAAATGGTGACTGATGCACGTTAAATCTGTCGAGTCTCAAAGTCCTCCATGTTCCCACAACAAATCAATACCTCTGGGGGTACTGATCCAGGAGTTTCCTTGTCTTCTGGATTGGTTCAAAATTACAAGGCTACGGAGTTGAACGTAAGTAGTCGTAAACCCATGAATTTGGGTCGGCTGTTCAACGACGGTTATAAAATAAAATAAAATATCGTTCGTGGGGCCGGGATAGCCTGGTCGGTAGGGCGCTGGGCCCATATCCAAGAGGTCGTGGGTTCGATCCTCGCCGGCCGAAGACTCCTCGTGTAGTATATGGTGACTGATGCACGTTAAATCTGTCGAGTCTCAAAGTCCTCCATGTTCCCACTACAAATCAATACCTCTGGGGGTACTGATCCAGGAGTTTCCTAGTCTTCTGGATTGGTTCAAAATTACAAGGCTACGGAGTTGAACGTTAGTAGTCGTAAACCCATGAAATTGGGTCGGATGTTCAACGACGGTTATAAAATAAAATAAAATATCGTTCGTGGGGGCTGGGATAGCCTGGTCGGTAGGGCGCTGAGCTTATGTTCAAGAGTTCGTGGGTTCCGGCGAAAACTCCCCGTGTAATAAATGGTAACTGATGCACATTAAATCTGTCGAGTCGCTAAGTCCTCCATGTTCCCATAACAAATCAATACTTCTGGGGGTACTGATTCAGGAGTTTCCTTGTCTTCTGAATTGGTTCAAAATTGCAAGGTTACGGCGCTGAACATTAGCAGTCGTAAGCCCATAAAATTGGGTCGGTTGTTCAAAGACGGTTATAAATAAAATATCGTTCGTGGAGGGCCGTGATAGACTGATTGGTAGGGCATTGGGCCCATGTCCAAGAGTTCGTGGGTTCGATCCCAGGCAGGCCGAAGACTCCCCCTGTAGTAATTGGTGACTGATGCACGTTAAATTTGTCAAGTCACAAAGTCCTCCATGTTCCCATAACAAATCAATACCTCTGGGGGTACTAATCCAGGAGTTTCCTTGTCTTCCGGATTGATTCAAAATTACAAGGCTACGGAGTTGAACATTAGTAGTTGTAAACCCGAAATTGGGTCAGCTGTTCAACGACGGATATAAAATAAAATAAAATATCGTTCGTGGGTTCGATCCCCGCGGGCCGAAGACTCCTCGTGCAGTAAAGGTGACCGATGCACGTTAAATCTGTCCAGTCGCAAAGTCCTCCATGTTCCCATAATGAATCAATACCTCTGGGGGTACAGATCCAGGAGTTTCCTTGTCTTCTGGATTAGTTCAAATATGCAAGGCTACGGAGTTGAACATTAGTAGTCGTAAACCGAAATTTGGGTCAGCTGTTCAACGACGGATAAAAAATAAATAAATAAAAACAGACAACACAGAAGACGACATCTAGATAAGTTTACGAGAAATGGAATCATTGAGAAATTGGGAAAAGGTCGAAGTGTTAGTGAAGGTCCAGTGTGACTGCGGAGATCGGGATCACCCACATTGTTTCCCGAGCTTGGAACACATTTCAGAAGACAGGGACAGCTGCCCAGAGGTTTAGTAGAGGTCGTCCTACAAACCACGGCAGCGGACGACCCGTATATAGTCAAAGTTACATTCCAAAAACCCCTTTGTCCTCAATTTTTGCACACCAGTGCATAAAACTTAATAAATAAATAACAAAAACTTTTTTTAATAGTATTATCCTTGAATAAACGATTTTAAAATCGAGGAAATTTTTTAATTAAAATATGAAGAGGTCCAAACTTTTGACACATTTTCCAACTAAATAGTACCACCATTGGAGCTCCTCGCCCAATCCATCTTCATGGAAAATGGTCATTCAAAGAACTTCTTTTTAACAGAAATGACGGTCTCATCAGTCGTATACTTAGACATGTTGGAAAACTTCGTATTTCCACAACTAGAAGAGCTTCAGCCACATGTCTTTTTGCAACAAGATGGTACGCCACCTCATTGGGTATCATCGTTCGTAGTTCTTTGAATGACCATTTTCCAGGAAGATGGATTGAGCGAGGAGGTCTTCCTTGGTCACCCAGATCACTTGATATAACGCCGCTGGACTTTTTTCTTTCAAAGGACAATGTTTACAGGAGGATCGTGTCGAACCTCCTGTAAACATTGCAATAGCCTCTGTGGATGCCGACATGCTTGCCGCTACCTGGTGTGAAATTGACTATCGACTTGATATTCTCCGTGCGACGAAGGGGGCACGCGTGGAAGTTCATTGACAAAGGTCATGAAACTTTTTGAGTCTATTTAATCATTTATGTTATTAATTTTAATCTATCTTTATTATTTTATGAGTTGTCAAACATCAAAATGGGTCCGGGACTTTATAAACACCCTGTATAACTGCATATGAAACGGGATAGAAGTATTGTATTTAAAAAAAAAGCATTGTAAAAATGATGGGTGGTACCGCATACCATTAAAACCTATATATAATAATAATAATAAAATACAAAGACAAAAACATGTCGACACTTTAGGTTTTAACTTATAATGCTGAAAGATAAGATGAAAAATAAAATAACTAAAAGTTGAAGGTTGGGATGAATCGAGAGCAGTTAATAGTTTCAGCGACATTAAGTTAATTTTCATATTTAAAAAATAAATTATGTATGGAAATAGGTTGCCAATCCGCTTTTTAAACGTTGAGTTACCTTAACGTGATTAGCTTAGCCATGCCAAACATAGATTAAAAGATTTAATTAATTATATTTATTACCTAGTGTGGAAGAAATGACAGGACCATCAGTAACAGATGTCATGGCAGTCGCGACAACATATTCGTAGTAAGTCTTTGCAGAAATTGATTTCAAAGTTCTTTTCAAAACAGCTTTGGATACAATTCTGAAATAAAATTATTAAAAATATCAATGCAAAATTCGATATCAAAACCAAATTTTATATGATTTAATAATGATATAAAATAAAATTACTATTAATTGAGTTATTATTTATTACATTATAAAATAAAATAACTATTTTAGTTAACGTATACTTTTAAGTTTTCGAAGATTGTTTTTCTAGTTTTTGTAATAATTAGATCTGAAGATAATGAAGACTGTGAACTCAGAAACTGGAAGGATTTAAAACTGTCAAAAATAGTTCCCATGACGTATGAAGAATATTTTCATAAAAAGAAATAAACGAGAAAAATAGGGATTTAATTTATCAATGCGAAAATCGTAATATTTATAAAAAATAAATAATTGTTTCACGCTCGATTGTATTTTTCTGATTTTTAATGAAATCCTACTTTCAAGAGGTCAAAGTTATTATTTCTACGTGTTCGTTAAATAATGCTCGTTATTATTAATTAAATAACAAAATCACATATAAAAGCACATTCCAACTGAATTAACTTTTTTTGAATGTACTCGGATTATCCACTCTCAAAATAAGGAACCTGAAACCGAAGTGTAGAATATCTATCCGATGCAAGAAAAATGTGTCTAGACGTAGGAACAATGGAATCTCCATCTCTCTGTGTGTATATATATATATATATATATATATATATATATATATATATATATATATATATATATATATATATATATATATATATATATATATTTCACATCACTAACGTTTTACTACAATAACGCAAGAAATATTTCATAATTAGCCAGAGGCTTAAGACTTCAGATGAAAAATTTGTTTGTGAAGATTACTTTTATTAATAAAATGAAGAGAACGATGTGTATAATTAAAGCAAAACTTGTTGGCTAAGTATGGGTATTGATCATAATCGGATTTTTATTTCTTTTCTTTTATTTCGCAAATACTTACTTTTTTTCCCCCTGTGCCAAATTAAATGAATTCTTTGCCAGTAAATACATTTCTTTGGCTAATGTACCTAAAGAGTTCTTCATTAGTGTGACTTAACTTGCTTGAGTTTGATCAGACAAATACTAGTTTTTATTTATTTTTATTTTTTAAATTTTTTTATCTATATACAGTGTAACTTCTCCTAAAGGCCACCTCTACTTAAGGGCCACCTCTATTAAGGGCCAATATTTTGAGGAACGAAAATTTTCCCCATAGACATAATGTTAATTTTCCTCCCATTAGAGGGCCACATTTTCCTGACTACCTCCAATAAAGGCCATTTTTCCCCCGTCCCAGGAGTCCCCCGTGCCATATTTATCAAACCAAGAAACGCTAATAGAAGTAAATAAACTGATATCCCAATCCAAGGCATTAATAAGTGATGCGATTTTAACTAATTTGTTTTATAGAGTTAAGGAATCATTAGAAACTAAAATTGTTTGCGAAAAAATTGCAAAAAGTAAACAAACTTCAATTGAAAATTTTCTTAAACATGTATAAAAACTTAAAATGTTAATAAACAGTTTTTTTCTGCATAAATTTTGATTTCCTCATTTTATTTTTTGGTCACCCCCATTTAAGGGCCACCCCCCATAAGGGCCAATTTTCAATGGAAGGACAGGTGGCCCTTAAAGAGAGGTTTCACTGAACACACATATTTAATTTAATTCGCACAATGCGTTGTGTGGATTGAAGCATTATTATGATGTTTAACCTTTCAGTGTTACATCTGAAACTACGGACTGTCAGGTAAATAAAAGTACATTTTGATATTTTTTTAAGTTTACTTTTTAATATATAACTGCAAAGAGCGTCTTTCTGAGAGCACGGATATGGATGAAACGGAATTCACCTAACTACCACTTATGGTAAGGAAGAACACTTTGTGGTTTCCAATTGAGCATGAAAAAATCTGTATTTTCAGTAAAAAATATGTCATAGGATTTTGGACTCAAACACACATTATGAAATCTATGCAATTTTATAGCACTTTACGACTACTACTTACTACTTTTATAGCTCGAACGTTCTCATAACTATGCATAATGGCAATCCATCTTAAGTTCCATTATGCAAAATTTTTTTTTCCTTCTTTTTTTTAATATATACATCAAAAAATCTCGAAGGTGAACATTCTTAACGTGAATTTCTTTTAAGGTGAACTGATTTCTGATTTCCCGTCAAATTGTATGCGGATATAAAACCTTAAACATTTTTAACATGAAAACACGCTTAGATGTAAAATATTTTTTAAGGTGAACTCAAATTTCGTTAGTCATGGAAAAAATTTATTTTTAAGGTGAACAGAAAATTTATTTCCCCTCTGACAGATAAGAAAACTGATCATTCATAGTTCTGCATCTAAAAGAGTAGTTTTTTTTAATGCTTTATTGCAGCGTTTCCCGAACTTTTGTGTACCCTTTCTAAATTTTTCGTAATGCTGTGTACCACTAATAAAAAAATTGAATTATTTTTTACTATAAAAAATTCCACAAAAGTTAAAAATCACAACTGGCTGTTGACACCACTAATTATTAACTGTTAACTCTGCAAAAAATAGTCAATAGAAAAATGAGTAAACGTAAATTATCATTGCTAGCTTTGTTTTTAATTTTTAAATAAAATTTTCGTTTGTTGCAAGATATTTCACATAAGAACGCGTACCCCAGCTAAACCGTACCCGTACCCCTGGGGGTACGAGTACCACACTTTGGGAAACACTGCTTTATTGTAATGTTGCATGAATTAAAACTGTCGAGGGGTAGGGGGTATTACAGGAAACTACCAAACCCTTTTGTTCTCTAAATGGGAATTGAGTTTTTTTTCTTCACCTCATGGATATGTCTCATGAGTGTGAATGTAAAGATGCATGTTTTCAATGTAATGACCACCCTCCCACTCTCTCATAGGTTGTTCTAAGAAATTGATAGCATTTCTATGGATGAAGTCTCATGAAGCTCAAATTTTTCTTCACATTTTATTAGCAAACACTTGGTCTACTTTCCTCTGATGGATGTTTAGGGAGAAATCGATCATTTTGTAATGAAAAAAAAACAAAAAAAAACATTGATTTATTTTTTTGAATCCGGTTGAAAAGTTATGAAAACTTTCGAAAAGAACAAGCGAATAAGAATCCAAACAGTAATCTATTACTAATTATTTTGTTAGTAATCCTCTCTAATTTGTGCATTAAATCAATTTACTCCTATAAGATAATTTTCACTAATTTTTTATTTATTTCCGCAGAATTAGAAAAAAAAAATAGAACACCGAAAGTAAGTCCACTTTTAACATATTTCGTCTGAATTGTAATATTTTTTTTCTTTCTTTATAACTTTATTTTATTTTTTTAAGTAATTGGTTGTATTTATAATGAAATGAATTAATTTAATATAAAGTGCAAAATAAAAATATTTATTGAAATGAAATACATATTAATTTACATATTTATAATAGAAATTTAAGATTAGAAAAGGTAAATAGATGGCATATATAGATAATAGAAAATTAACCGACCGATAAAAGCTCATAACAACCATCATTCCAATCAGAGCCATCGCAATATTGACGAATTTTTGGCATATCTTGAGGCAGTAAAAAATATTTTGCCAAGTGCTACCAATAATTAAAGTTATAGTATTATTAGAGTATAATTTAATTGATTTGTTATTTAATTATTATAATCGTATTTAATTTATTAATTGTCATAATAGTACTAATATTCAAACATAGAAAATAGGGAAAAATTCATTCATATGTTTTTTTCAAATTAATGGCTTTTTTTAAAAAATTATATATTAGACTTAATTATATACTAAATAAAATTATATACTAAAACTAGACGCTTATTTGTCAATAAAGTAGGTTATTAAATTTATTCGGATTCAGGTTAATGTTCACGTCCAAACTCCGTGGGGGAATAAGCATATTTTCTGAAATAAACATCTTATTTTAAATCGATTTTAATGCGATTTGTTTCATTTAATGTATGAAATCAAAATCTGGGTTAAAGTTTTATAACGCATGGTTTAACTAAATCGATAACATCATTAAAAAAAGTAAATGGTTCAAATTTAAATATTTAATCTCAATTTAATATTTTATTTTTCATACTTACATAACAAAAACATATTTTTTTAAATAAACATTTAAAAACTGTACATTGCATAATATTTAGTTAGTTATATCAAATATTCACATTACTTTATTAACAGCATGGAATTGCTGATCGATAAAGCGGATATATGAATAAATAAGCAAAGAATCTTTGTAATTTTGAATCCAATTTAGATGACAAGAGATTTCCTAATTTAGAGGAAAAGAGAGACTAAGCAAAATTTATGTTGAATGAGAAACCATAACATTTTCATGATGAAACGCTATAAATGTGCTTTAGAAAAATTATAAAAAATGGAGAGTTTTTGGATCAAAGTTATAGTATTTTTCTATTAGGAAGCGTAAAAAGAAATGTATTTATGTAAATTTATTTTCTCGAAAAAATTTAAATTCAAAATTTAATTTATCATAAAAACAAATGAATTATAAATGTTGACCTTAACCGTTATGAATGTGAAGGTTATCGTTTCATATGATAATTGGGAACTTGATATTCCCCAATAACTGAACTGGAACCATTTTCCCTAGGGTAACTCTCAAGACTTGTTCGTTTACGCATGAAGAGCTTTTCCTTTGATTTTTCATACAACAGAATGGTAATTTTTGATTTATTTTCTTACCAACTCTATTCATATCTATGTTAACGAGGTACTAAGAACAATTCTTGTCATTTTTCTCTTAAATGATTTAGAGCGCTTTCATCTTAAATGTTTCTAAATAGAGTTACTTTACAATAACAATCTCAGAAAAATTGATTCACCGTTGAATCATAATATCGGTACCTTAAACTATCTGGGTGCGTAGCCAAATTAGTCAACAAAAAATAAGCACCTTTTAAGCAATTTCGAATGGAAATAATATTTTTAAGCACTATTTTTAAGCAAAAATATCATAATTAGGTAGGGTTGGAAAGTTTTTGACTATTTACGGTTTTATCTGGTTTTAACCGTCATGTAAAAAAAAAAAAAAAAAAAAAAAAAAAAACCTTTTGGCATTGTTTTTAACAATTGTTAAAATTTTTGAATCATGTAAATCGAATGGCGTTTTCATACGCTACAGACTGACGATGAGCCGAAATAGATTGGGGTTAAATTAATTGTGAAAACGTTGAATAGAACAATGTGAACAGAAACTTTCTGCATAATTCGTAGCGAAAATCAATATGGTAAAGGAAAAATCTCAATTTGGAAAAGCGAAAATTAAGCACTTTTTAAAAACACCCAATGAAAAAAGCACCTTTAAGGGCTTTTAAAAAATGAAAATCAAAAATAAGCACCTTTAAGCACTTTTTAAAAACGCTACACACCCTGACTATAATATGGTGAAAATTAACTGAATTCTTAATAAGGTGTTAAATTGAACGATGTTTTCGATTAAATTAAACAATTGTCCTTGTTTGTGATGAGTTTTCTTATAAAGAATGCACCCAATTCTAAGTTTTAAAAGCATATATAAGAAGAAAAGGTTCAACGTTGAAGCATAATATTGGTACCTTGATACTGAGTATTATAATACTGATATAAATTTCTAAAAGGTGTTAAATTGAAACAAGTTTTTGTTTAAATTGAACCATAATATCATTTCAATCAAGTTAAAGATATATGATTCAACTTATAGAACCATAATAACGTAGCAGCAAATTTGGACCGATATTATTCTTCAACATGCTAAAAATTTCGAACAATGTACTTTATAAGCTAATTATAAAATAGATAAATTATGATAGATAATAATTATACACATTAGAATATATGATAATTAGACAGTTGGTGAAGTTACTCATATATTTAACTGCAACCACATAAAAAATAAATTTTGCAAAAAACTCAAAATAGTATTAACCAATTTTATTAACTCAACTAGAATATAAAAAATCGATTACGATCAATTTGTCAATATAACCCCATTTGATTAATGACTGTTAATATGACAAAGCAAGAAGATATTTTAAAATTAATAACTTTCTACATTGTTGAATTTAATAGTAGTATAATAACATAAATAATTTCAGCTTATGTATTCACTATAAAAAATAAAAAACTAGTTAAAAATTGGAGTTCTAAGTGTTTAATTTAAGGTACTTAAGGTTTGCACAACTTTAAGAGTCTTGTTCCTGTTTTTATATTATTGTCTATTAATTTTTGTTTAAAAATACGTCAATTTAAATTTGATAAGTTACAAGTTTTCATAAAAAAATTATGAAATTGATTTTCAGTTTTCTAAATTTTATTCGGTTTGAAAAAGCAATATTGCTGCACACAAGACCTCTCTTGTAATAAAAAATATTATGTTTTCAAGAGTTTTGTTGTTGTAGATATTTTGAAATTTATGCACGATTCTATGCGAAGTGTTTCACAGATGGAAAAAACATCAGCATAATTCTGTTTTAATTCTATCATTTTTTAAAAACAAAGATATGTAAAAATTTCTATTTTAAAGTCAGGTTTTTAAGTTTCTCTGTAAAGAGTGATGAGCATATGCATCTAATTAACGTAGTTGGAGAGTTAGGACAAGCAGCTTTAAAATCATCCAGATTGGGGTACAGAAAGAAAGCAGGGTGCGTAGCTAAATTAGTCAACAAAAAATAAGCACCTTTTAAGCATTCAAAAAATATTTTAAGCACTTTAAAAAAATATCATAAAAAAAACTTTTGGCATTGTTCTTGACAATTGACAAAAATCATGAAATTTTGATGTTTTCATACGCTGGTGTTTTCATACGCTACGGACTGACAATACGCCGAAATAGATTGGGGTTTAATTAATTGTGAAAACGTAGAATAGAACAATGGCAACTGTGTCTTTTTTTAGCATTATTCGTAGCGAAAATCAACATGGTAAAGGAAAAATCTCTTTTTTAAAAAGGGAAAATTAAGCACTTTTTAAAAACACCCAATGAAAAAAGCACCTTTAAGGGCTTTTAAAAAATGAAAATAAGCACCTTTAAGCACTTTTTAACACTAGAAAGATGGAAATTTAGTATATACCTATATTGCCCAAAAGCAGTCAAAATGACTGGATAGTCAAAGAATAAATGATGCGTAAAGAAATTTATTTAAAATTAGTTTTTAATATTTTTTATATTATTTACAGTTATATAACAAGTTATTAGTAAATATTAACAATAAAAAAATTATATGTTGTACAAAATTCTAAGAAATTATGTCGTTATATACATCATTGTTTTTCTAATTGAAATTAAAAGCAGTCAAAATGACTTCCTTAGGCGATCTAGAGTTAAAAACGCTACGCACCCTGAAAAAGATATCGGAGTCGGTTACCACCCTTGGGGCCATTTGTCTCAACTTTCCGCGTTAAAATCATGTTGCCTGTATCGAGTTCCGCTTTGTTTCGGTTCATTTCTAAAATATATTATTAGTAGGCTTTTTCATGTTACTAAATAAATTACAATTGTTTAAACAAGCGAATTACAAAAATATATTAAATCCCAATATTCGGAAATTCATTTTTACATAGTTATTGTTTATTATTTTTCTGCATAACTTAATAAATATAATTGTTTGAATAGATAGATTAACTGCGAATAAAAAAGAAAAAGTTTGTAATTTAAGGAGTTTCAGTTTGAAATTTATTAATTAGAAACGTCATTAACACCACTAAAAAAAAAAAAAACTTATATGCAGGTTCCGTTTTTGCAATAAAATATTTAGAGAAGCGTCTGTTTTTATTATAAAACATTTTGTAAAGAGACTTAATTATAAAATTTTGTTTAAAGAAGAAGTTATTGCAGAAGTTTTTCAATACTAGCATTTATTTTGCAGAGACAAGATAGTTTTGTCAACCATATATTTATATTTTGATCTGAAATCAAAACATATCGTACCTCTTTAATGTTAAAGTGGTAGGTATTTAGCAGAAAGAATTATCAATTTAACACTAATGTATAAGTTGTTCTTTGTTCGTAAAGGGCACGTTTTATGTCATTGCAATATTTGTAATAGGGAATTTGTGGGATAATAAAATAATTTAATCATCCAAAAAACTGGTGGCGAGATATACGAGAAAATATTAATCTACGAGCATAAAGTTACTTTACTATAAAGTG
The DNA here is from genome assembly GCF_982258835.1 of Parasteatoda tepidariorum. Taxonomy (NCBI): domain Eukaryota; kingdom Metazoa; phylum Arthropoda; class Arachnida; order Araneae; family Theridiidae; genus Parasteatoda; species Parasteatoda tepidariorum. The sequence goes on from NC_141765.1 coordinate 67,114,203, forward strand.
ACTTACATAAAGCGTTGAGATATATAATGGAAAATATAAATCTATTAAGTGACTTCACAATAAAGTGATTTTACTGGTTTTTAAGATGTAATGAAAAACATTAATCTATAAAGTGACTAAACTATAAAGTGACTTATCTGAAAGTAACGTTACTGGTTATAAGATGATACTAAGGAAAAACAATTATTAAATAAAGTAACTTTACTGGGCTCAAATTATTACTTAATTAAATCTGATGAAAAGAAATGCTCAATACTTTTTTCTGGGAGAGGGGGGAAGGCATATTTTATTTCGAAATTACTTTAAATGCATTTTTTATTTTTTTTTCTAAAGGAAAAATTAGTAAATATAAGAATTTTGGGTTCGTATAAGACATTACAAATTTTCAAATCAGTGCTTACAAATTAAATTCAATTACTTTAACTTGTAAGAGGAGGCCTAAAATGGGGTTGATAGACCCAGAACCTAGGTATTTTTCGAAATCAAGAAGAAAAAAAAATGGTCAAAGTTCAATAACATACTTTGCTGAAGATAACAGAGCTCAGTTTTCATACCTTATCTACTTCCCTTAATTTAATGAGTCAAATTTATAAAAATATTTGTTGGAACCATCTAATGTATTTTTTTTAAATAAAAAAAAATATTCTCGCAATTTCTGCTGATTGAGGGACTTATTGATAGATACCATAAGAGAATGAGGGCATCTATGTTTGAGGAATATATTATTTTAAGAGTTATTTATTTTAACCAGTTCTCGTCATTTTTTAATTACATAGCAATAAACGACTTTATTTAAATCAATTACAAAACTATTTATTTAGAAAAACTAGTTGAGTAAAAAAAGGTTGAATTAAAAATATATAGATTTTTTACCTTTTACTGCTAACGCTGCTTATTAGCAAGCAACTTATAAGTCCGTAACGGTACATAAAATTTGAATAGTGTTTCTAGCTTTTCTGTCAATTTAGAATAAGAAGTCCTAAAAAAAGTTACGAAAATCCCAAATAAATAAACTTATTTCTCGAAGAAAAATCAATGAAGATTTATTCAGTGATTGAAATAGTTCGAGCCTGTTCTGAATAGTAGAAATAAGCGTTTTATACACCGTGTTTCACTATGGCTTCCCTTTGTCAAAAAGAAAATAAAGGATACACGTTAGAAACCGCAAATTAAAGTGTAAAAAACAAACAAACCCGCTATCGAAATCGAAGAACAATTTGTGAGGAAAGGAAGATTGAAAACATTAAAATATATTTTAATTTCGAAGGAAGCAGAAGGACGATTATTAGACGATTTCCTAAATTCATCAGGTAAACAAAATAGCTTTGATGTTTTCAGTCCTGTCTTCCGCACTACTGAATTGAGAGAGGGTGTTTGCTTTTCTCCTCGACAAAATATTAATATGACTCCTAATGAGTATTCTATTTTGACTTCATCTTAACACTCATTTTAGAAGTTAAAAATTGTCATTTCGTTATATTTTAGCAAATACAGGTGTATTCGGTTATGACTATCCTAAATATATATTTTTAGAGTAAAAATTCAAGACAAAATAAATATACACGTTGCAAGCTGTCTTTGCAAGCTATAGTTAAATAAAGAAAAAAACAAATTTATTATAAATACCTAAAGAACCACTATTGAGAAAGGCGGGGCTGAAAACATCAAGATCTCTTTAATTGCGGGAGGAAACAGAGAGGATGTGAAAGGGGATTTTCAGTTTTAACTCACTATTTCTTCATCAGCCGATTTCAATAGTCTTTTTGTTCCTCCTTCACATAAAAATTCATGTGTGTTTGATTTCGTTTTTGACAAAGACTCCAAAAATATATATCAAGATCAGTCATTAGGAAACACCGTTTATGAATACACTTTTTTTCACAAGTCAGATCAGGATGTTACATTAAAGACAGTTCCCGTGTTTACAGACAAATAAAGGGCGACCCCGAATCAGAATCTTTAACAAACACACATGCAGTTTCTTTTTTTCATTTTAATTTTGGTTCTTGGTTTTCACCGAATTATAAATAAAAATAATCATTAAAACTGTACATTTTTTTTTTCATTTAATCGTAACCGAATGCTATGTTGGAAGTTAAATGAAAATTTCGATATCAATAAACTTTTTAAAGTTACCTATTTCACCCTATATCAATATTGAAAGAAAAAAAAAATCATTTGCATGAAAAAAATTCTCGAAACATAGTAAAAAAAATGCCCAAACATATTTATAATCGAAATTAATTAAGAAATGAAGTAAAATTTATGAATAAATAAAGCAAATTGAAAATTTTGTACCCGGAAGCATTTTAAGTTCAAAGAAAATGCAAGAGATGTTAAGTTTACAAAATTGCCTAAAGAGTTTTATATTGGCGTTTGCATAAATGGGGCGTATTTAATAAAGCAAAAATTAAGTAACCTTAATTTCGAAATTTTAAAACTAACCATCTTAAGAACGAAAAACACTATAAAGTGTAGAAATTTGCAATTGGTTTTCCTAAATATTTGAATAGTTTTTTATTTTCTTTCTTTAATTTTTTTTCCTCGGTGAAAAAAGGCGTCAGTTGGAAAAATTGAGTTGTGCATCATGTATAATATTCATGACATTTAATACATGAAGGAAAAAAAAAAGGAAACGAAAGTATTTTTATTCGTAGAGTTTTTAAAATTTTTCCCTGTAATTTTTTTCCCTTTTTGATTTTGCTTGTTGGTTGTGACCTAAAAAAAAAAAAAAAAGACAGAAAGTATAGCTTTGCGTATTCTCAGAAACTGAATTTGTTTTTGAAGGAAGAAAATATTCCCAATCTGAATTTAATCAAACGTTACTGAGAAAAGAACCCTGAAAAAAAAAAAAGGGCCAGGTAATGCAAGAGTGCTCTGGAAAATAATATAGCCGTAGAGGAAAGTAAATCTGCTTTAAGGGTAAAATTCTTGCACTGCATGGAAGGACGATCTATTTTAAAGCATCTTTCACTGAACCGCTAGAAGGTTATTCTCGTCCTTAGCCTGGGGTCTCCGGTGTCTTTGAACTCTGACACATCATCCTGTAACTACTTTTTTTAAATGACTTAAAACAAACATCAGTTTTTGAAGGGAAAAATTCGTAAAATAGAAGGATAAAAATTGTTTCATACTTATTAGGGCGTAAAAATTAAGACTAAATATTATTATTTGCGCATTTATTAGGTTATCAATATTAATTTGAGTTTTTTCAATTAATTTTAATTCGTCAAACAATGAAATATCTTTTTTTCTTTGTATTCTTTGGGAAGAAATTAACCTTATAAAGATCAATGCAGGCTATTACTTTTTTCATTTGCGAAGGTTACATAAACAGGCGTCTGTCCAGACATAATTTGTTAATATAAAATAAGCGCTAAGTCACATTCTTTCAACCAGGGTCCTGCTTTTGTGAATTTGTGCAAATAGGGTCGTGTTATTGCAAAAATTTGCTAGAAACTTTTTCAAGAAGTTTTTAAATTGTAAATCGATACAAGATTTTGCTCAAGAATTACTGCTACTAAATCAGCGATGCAACATACAAATATTTGGTATTTAGCCTATACTGCTCAACACAGAATATTCATTTCGGACGAATAATGGAAACAAAAATCACTCACATTTTTAATAATTTCAATTGACATATTTTAAATAACACAACCTAGTTATGTATCACTTTTAATTTGTTAAGCATTAGTCAATTCTTAAATTTATAATATTTTATTTAAAAAATTGCCAGAAATTAATTTTTATTTACATAATATTCTATTAATTAATTTTATGAATAAATATAAATTGATCAATTATTTATTTACAAAAAAATACAAAATAAATATAATTTAATATCAATAAAAGTATGCACACGATGTTTGTAAAAGTAGAAATATTTTCTTAGAATACTACATTTGGAATTTAAACTTAGGAAACTTGGAAAACTTATTTCGTTTCGAACTGTCTTTCTTTTTTTTTCCCCCGGGAAGGGTTCATTCGAATAACAAAACAATAATGAAGATTATTTTATGAAGGGTCCGTTTTTATGAAAAGATATTTTGTGAAGGGTCCGTTAATGGACCCAAATTTCTTCTAAACAGACCCCTGATAAATATATAGTTATAAAATGTAATGTGGTTGTTTGTAATTCTATAATGCTGTGAAAGATAGCTGGCATAAATGGAAAATGGAGGATTTTTTCTAGTTAAATGATGTTTTGAGAATTTCTCATTTATGTTAAAAAAGAAAAGTATTTTTTACTACCCTTGATCGTACAGTCTATTTATTGTTTAATCCAATTGTGATTTAACTATATAACTATTTAAATAGATTGTCCCATTACATGATTAGTAGGTTTAATTTCAATGCAACATTAACAATTGGAAAAGTTATAAAAAGTAATGGCAAGAAGCGTGATTATAATTTCATACTTATTCAGAAACCTTTTGATAAATTGCATATGGTAAAAAACCTCTTTTAGAAAAGAAAAAAAAATGGCGAATCAATTTCGCTATTTTTTTACCATACATTATTTTATTTTATAATAAAACAATGCATTAAAAAAGTAGATATCAAATGTGCTTTTTTAACCAAAATATAATAATTTGAGATATCATTCTTTGGAAATCAGAATTTTTTTTCGAAGTATCTGTTTTTGATCTTGTTATCTTTAGATTATTGTATTTCATCTTCCCTCTATCATCCATTAAGTAATTTTACATAATCTTGTGCTCATGTAACAAGTTTAGACCAGTTTATTATTAATAGTATCACCAAACTAAAAAAATAACCTTCAGAAACTACGAAAACATCATAATGGGTTTTCTAATATTTTATTTTATGTACAACTCTTTAAGTTAAGAAATTTCGAAGCAAAATAAATACTTTCAAGGTGATTTTTTTAAACTAATATATAAAAAACAGTTAAGAAATAGATGAAAAATTATATCAATCCAAAAAAATTATAGAATTCTACAACAGGAACAAACTTTCAATTAATTACTCAAAAGAATAAATTCCTAGTTAATTACCAAAACAAAAAGAGGAAAATTCACATGGGCAAAATCGAACCATTTGACTCTTAAGAAACAAAAAGAAAAAAAAATTAAACTATAACAATAAATGTTCAAAAGAATAAATATTTACTTATACTAGTGTAATATTTTCGTTGGACAGCAGAAAACAGATAAGAGTGACAACCAAATCAAACGATATGTGACAACATGACCACCATGATGAGCCTGGATGCTCCTCATTGGTTTGGAAGCTCACTAATGAGAAATTTCTCAAGAAAGGCAGATGATAAAGCAAGGACAGTAATCCTTTGCGATAAAATTTAATGTCTTAAAAAAAATAACAATTAAAAATCAACAAGAATTCCACCGCTCATCTATGACAAAACACTACTGAACTGAAGGTCATAGGTTCGATTTTTGTTCACCTTATATGATTAAAAAATATATTTCATAAGATGATCTGGCTTTCTGGGACGGTTTCATCATCAAAAACAAAAAACTCAATTAAATTTCATTAAAATATTTTAAAATCACTAATAGTAATTTTTTTAAAAAAATCCATAAGGGTTTCGATGTCACAATGGCGCACGTTGATCAATAGGATAAACGACAGAAATGGTAAAAACAGAGTTGATTAAAATCCGGCAGATGTTAGGTCATATTAAAAGAGATAAATATATAGTTAAAAGAGCCTAAACATTTAAAAATAATAAATGATTTCCAAATATTAGATAAATATGGTATAGAAGAAAGGACACACACAATCGAGTTTCTGTTTTTGAAGATGTAGTAACTCTCCCAAAAATCTAGGTCAACTACTGATTTACATTTATGAATGATATTAGGTGAAGAAAAATCAAACCTATGGCCTTCTACCTAGCATTGTTTCGAGATGGATGAATAGTGGAGTTTTTGGTTTTAAAATTAGTTTATAATAATAGTTTTTAAAATTAATTTAATAAAGGAAGTAAGGAAAAAAATACAGAGAAACTTTTTTTTTTAAATCTGAAGTAAAATACACTATGCTTCTATCAAATGCCTAAACGGAAATGAAGCGCTTTTTTTAATTTTATACATTACTTTCCAGTTTATTTTCATTAATTTTTCTTTTGTCATCAGTGTAAATTAAATAAATTTGTATTGTATATATGCATTATGTTTTTATTCATTATTGTAATGTACATTAAAAAAGATTAACAAAAAATATTCAAAATCCACAATAAATATTTTTAATGCATATTATTTCACTTAATGCTGCATTATGTTTTAAGTATATTGTTAAATTTAAAGCTCCATTATGTTCAAATAAATGAAAAAAAAGCATTTAATTCTTTTTTAATTAATAAACCATTAATTAGTACTAAAACATATTTTTATCATTTTCTATGCAATCTATTAGTCATTTTTATTGCTTTTAACCATTCCATTATTTTCAAATGAAAACAAATATATTGTCTAAGATATTTCATATTAAAATTTGTATTTTATAAAATTTGATTTACACAAATGGTAAAAAATTTATCTAATGGTAATTTAATTTATATAATGGAATACCGCTAAGAATTGATATTACTGAAAATAAAGCTGATGTATGGCATTTTTATATTCCAGATAAGGAAAGGGGAAAATCACTTTTTTACAGGCTAAATACCGTTTACATTATTAAATAACAATTACATGTTGAGTGTTTATTTACATGTTAAATAGAGTCGTAAAATTAAATAGAGTCGTCAATTATTGTACTTTTTTTATCACGTTAGCATATTTATGGAACAAAAGTAGATATTTCTGAAGTATTTATTGAAAACATTAATTAATAGTCAAAAAAGGTTTCGATGAAATACTTTTTGATGGTTTAGTAACGCTTTATTTAAGGCTTAAAATATTACTTGACCTCTTATTTTAAATAAATTTATATAAAAAAAAATAACATCCATTTATGTGTACACTGTTTGAATTTTTATCAGGGGTCTGTCCAGACATTTTGTGAAAAGTCCGTTTTTGTAAAATTGTGAAAAAATTACTAATTGCAAAAAAGTTTTTTATGGAGTTTTTAAATTGTAAAGACATACAAGATTATGCTCAACACTGTAAAATAATTTTAAAAAGTAAATTTTAAAAAAGTAAATTTTAAAAAATAAACAGCAATTGCTGCTACTAAATTAGAGATGCAACATACAAATATTTGGTATTTAGCCTATACTGCTAAACGCAGAATATTCATTTAGTACGAAGCGTCTGCAGAAGACAAAACTTAGTTCGTTTACGTCTGTCTTTCTCCCCCCCCCCTCCTTCTGGAAAGGGTTTATTCGATTAACAAAACAATAATGAAGATCAACAAATTTGTGAAGGGTCCGATTAAAAGATAAATTATCTTGTGAAGTTTTAAGTTAAAATATTTTGTGAAGGGTCCATTTTTATGAAAATATATTTTGTGAAGGGTCCGTTAATGGACCCAAATTTCTTCTAAACAGACCCCTGTTTATTAAACAATCTTTAAACTCAATAATTAAAAAAAAAAAAAAAATTAAAATAATATTTTTTTAAATAATCATTCCTTAATTTTAAAATAATAATTACTATGAAAAAGTATGATCTATAACAGTGTTTGGTTTCGAAACTGCAAGTTTATGTAACGTAGCAAAGAAAGGAGAAATAGTGAAGGGAGAGTGGTTGTCAAAAATTACATCATTCATAGACAGCTCCTAGATCATTTGGAAAACCTAAGAGAGCTACAGATTAAGTATAGCGAATATAGCGGGCAAAAGTGTTTCATGAAAGGTGAAAAATTATAAATACAAGTTGCGGAAATTATTTCTTTACGTCAGTTCAACAAGTAGTGCATTTTTTTTCAACGGAACAAAACAATTTTTTAAATATGATTTAGATATGATTATTGAAAAATAGATATAAAGGTATAATTAAAACTTTTTATGAAAACATTATTTAAGAAAATTAGCAACACTTTTAAAAAATAAAGAAGTTGAAAAAAATTATAATTAAAGAAGTTAAATTCAAAATTTTTCACTGTAATGATTGCAGAATGTATGCAGTGAAATAAAAAATATAATTAAATTGTATATTTGGAAACATTACAAAAAATTAATGTATTTTGAGATTCTTATACGACAATCCTTGAAATAATTCAAGGTTCCTAGGAAAGAAAATCACATATTTCTACGAATCCAAATTGAAAGGATTGGCACGTTTCGAAATGCAAATTTTCAATTGAATGTTTTCACGTGTTTGGAAAAAGGAAATGTCACATATGTTGAAACATAAGGTTTTTGTTTGTCGAAAAAGTTTTGGATAAAATTGTTTTCGAAATAAATATCAAACACAAGCAATATCATCAATATAAATTAAAAATTATTCAAATCAAGATAAAGAGAATTTTAAAGAACAAAATTTCAACTAGTTCTAATGAATTTTTATATTTGTCAATCTATAATTGCCATTTTTTTAAAAAAAAGTTCACTGAAAAAAATATTCTTATATTTCATTGTCTTTGATATCAATTAAGTATACAATTAAAATTGAATCTCATAACTTATTAGTGTTAACTATATTTAACTAACATTATAACTATTTTTTTTCAAAATGATTATTTTAACTATTAAACTATATCAATGAAGCTATATTTAGGCAACCTTATGATTACATTGAAAATTTTGTATATAAAAATTCACTACTTAAAACATATGATATAAACTAACATTAAATAGCATACTTAGAATTTGGCTCTAAAGGGGTAAAAAAATAAGTTGACGAGGAACTAATATAAGTAAAATATTCGATTTTATTAAATATTTCTAAAAATGTTATGAAAAACGTAAATTATTAACTTATTATTATGAGGCTAGAATGATAACTAGCAGGTTCTAACTATTACTTTCGTCTTTAACAGGGGTCTGTTAAGAGGAAATTTGGGTCCGTTAATGGACCCTTCACAAAATATCTTTTCATAAAAACGGACCCTTCACAAAATATTTTAACTTAAAAACGGACCCTTCACAAAATGATTTTTCTTTTATTCGGACCCTTCACAAATTTGTTTGTCTTCATTATTGTTTTGTTAATCGAATAAAACCTTCCCAGGGGCGAAAACAAAGATTGATGTAAATGAATTAAGTTTTGTCTTCGGCAGACGCTTCTTCCATTATTCGTCCGAAATGAATATTCTGCGTTCAGCAGTATAAGCTAAATAACAAATATTTGTATGTTGCTTCTCTAATTTTGAAGCAGCAATTGCTGTTTAGTTTCAAAAATAAAAATTTTTTAAATTACAATTTTACAGTGCTGAGAGTATTATTGTATCTATTTACAATTTAAAAACTCATTGAAAAAGTTTTTTGCAATAACCGGACCCTATTTGCACAAATTTACAAAAGCAGGATCCTGGTTGGAAGAATGTGACTTAACGTTTTTTTCACAATTTTACAAAAATCGGACCTTTCACAAAATGTCTGGACAGACCCCTGTTTAATAAACTTAGCAAAAACTACTTTTGAAAGTACGATAAAATTTATAGAAAAAAAAAAAAAAATGCAGTAGAACCTCGACTAATCGATTCTCATGAGACCATTCAATGTGAACGGTAAATGCCAGAAAACGACGAATACGAAACAACATAAAAAATCAAATAATCACTTGAAAAGTATTAAATTTATTTAAATAATAAAGATATAAATTTGCATTAAGTATAAAAAATTTTTATTAAAAAATTAAATGCTTGCTGCAGAAATATTTACGATAAGATGGAAAAAATTAAAAAACACGTTTATTTCTTTAATATTTTTAGAAATTTTAGTTTGAACACGTGCTTTTCTTTTCAATGCAAACAATAAATTTTCAACTTTTGTAACAGATTGCCATTCTTCTTCTGTAAATTAGTGTAAGTACAGAAAGTTTCACATTGATCCAAAGGCTTTGAGCTGGTTACAATTCTGTTGCACTGGTTACAATTCTGCTGTTTCACAGCCTTTATTTTTTCGCAACCATTTTTTTAATCAACATCGCACCACAAGTTTCATCACTTTCATCAACAGATGTATAAACATTAAAAGTGATACTTTAGGAGTTTTACCCAAACTCCATATTGTTTTTCTTCTCAAAACAAAATCACTTCAATTATTTTTTCTAAATCGGAAATTTTTCTTAACGAAGGATGCGGCAACAGTGGATCGAAGTTCGACTGTATATATATATATATATATATATATATATATATATATATATATATATATATATATATATATATATATATGTAAACTAATAATATTTTACTTCGAAATTTTTTTTAATGATGCCCCAATTTCTAATATCGATTCTCAAGTCTGAAAAGGAAAACTGAACACTCAAGGTGAAAAATATTATTCAGAAAATAAAAAGAAAGCTAAGTTAATATTATATTGGTGAAAGTTGTAACAAAGAAAGTTTTCTTCCGAAACTTGTTTTACGAAAGTTCTAATTGCAAAGGTTAAGACTCAGACGGAAGTGCTTAAGGACCACAGTTAAGATGTTGAAGGTCACGGGCCTGTTCTTGAAAACCCTCACCCTATACTATAACAACTGCTGTTGTAGCAGAAATAATTAACTTAGAATTAAAATAAATAATAGTGCTATGCCTTTAACATTTATAAAGAACTGACAAGGTTAAATAACGCAGATAAGTAATTAAAAATGTAGATTCATAAAATAAGATAGAGGTTAATATATATATATATATATATATATATATATATATATATATATATATATATATATATATATATATATATATATATATATATATATATATATATATAATTTGGTAGTGCATGGTACAGTTAAAAACCCTCCTTGATACATATTTTTAGAATCCTTAATGAAGGTCAAAACTTAAACACATTGGGACAAAAAATTGAGTTTCCTTAGAAATGTGATACCAAGATGATAGCTATTTATAAACTATATGATGGGAGACTTAAAGATATATTACAAATTTAGGTAAAATGATAATTGAGGGCAATAAGATTAAACAAGATTAGATAGTCCATTATGCTCTAATAGATATTTTAAAATTTTATTTAATAGCTATGAATTTGAATTTCAAATCTGTTTTAAAGTACAGTCGACAAAAACACCCGGAATAACTATTGATCAAACAACAGGATTTTTTGTATTTAAATATATTTAATGGTAAATGAAGCAGGCCTTAAATACGCATATTAAATAGTTAAAACGACAAATTAAGTGACGCAATCAGACTCAATTATTCTCTGAATAAACATACCTTTTTTTTGTTTGATTTTTTTAACCATCAAAATATGCAGATCAGCCGTAGCAGCCATGCAATTAGTTCCTTGGTGCTTGATTAGTTTGAGCTAATTATTTTTTTCGGCCTTTTAAGCTATATTTGTGAAAATAGTAGGTCTAAATCAATTCTGCGCCCATTTTCTAACTCGTTTTCCAAACATTATTTCATGAATAGAATAGCTTCCAATACTTAATTATTTTGATGTAATTCATAGTTATCCAAAAATTTTTGAGGTCCAAAAAACTTCTTATCCTTTTAATGTAAACAATTTTACTCTATAAAATCCGAAACTATAATAAAATCCTTAGAATGCGTCTCAAGGGAAAAAAAAATCCAAATTTGTAACGTTTTTAACTATTATTTTATAGTTTTGTTTTGCAGGAAAGCAACTTCTCATATAATTGTTAGGAGGGAAAAAATCAGTTGAATGGTAAGTGGAAAAACAAAAGACAACTTCAAATTTATGTATACAGACATAAATATTAAAAAAAATTTATTATATTTTAGACAGCCCACCCCGTCCGTAGCAAGTTTATTATAGCATTAGTCAAACAAATGTCAATGCATTTTCACTTAAAGCGTAAAAATTATGTCCTGATGCTTTAAAAGCAAAAACGTAAATTTTGATATCGAATATTTCCAAAACTAGGGTGAAGTGGATCAGAAAATGCTAGAAAGTAATTTTATGCAAAAATTGAGGGAGTGAACGTGAAACTATTTTTTTAGTATTTTTTAATTACTCTATCGTTTAGAGTTTTCAACCTCAGATACACATTATATTACATTATTCCAAAAAATATATTTAAAAAATGAAATTTTTGAGTTCGATAAAAGTATGGTTTACAAATAATTTCGTAGATTAATTAATAAACTATGAAAATGATTATGTATGTACGAGTATGTGTATGTTTGTGTCTTCTGTTTGCAGTGTAAATGATTACGTTTGTGTAAATTCATAAACTTGCATAAACATAATTTATCGTGAGTATTATTCATTTTAAAAAATATTCACTTTTTATAATTGATAAATCTCATTAAGTATTTCTTATAATTAACAATAGTAAAGTATTTATCATTGTATAGATATTAATATAATATAATAATTCTAATTTATATAAATAATATTATTACAAATTTTCGGTGTTTGTTCAAAAAAATTTATAAATTATTTCCTTTTTAGAAATGAAATATATAGTATTCACAAAAATAGTGTTGACAAAATTTCAGAAAAAATAAACGCATTAAATGTAAACTATTACTAATACACGTTGCCCAGAAATTTGGTATTTGTTTCGTTGAATAATTTTAAAACATTTATGAAAGCATTTTAAGATTTTATCTATATACTTTAAGCTCATACAGTCTTTTCAAATCCAAAAAACAGCATAATTGTCAACTTAATTTAAATTTAAATGACAGAATTTTTTAAAAATTTCTTTTCTCGTAATTCGTCTTTTATTTGAAAAATTAAGTCATTCTTTTACAGCTTTATTTACCCAAATGACTACATCAATTTCCGCATAATGCAAAATGACTGCCGACTAAGAAAAAAGTTGCATCTACAAGCGGAACTCTTTTATTTCCTAGCAAGAATTCTTTTTCTTTTTTTTTGGAAATAGGAGAAGAATAACATTAATTGAAATTTAATTCAGAAATTTAGTATTTGTTTCGTTGAACAATTTTAAAACATTTATAAAAACATTTTAAGATTTTATGGATATACTTCAAGCTCAAACAGTCTCTTCAAATCCAATAAACAGCATAATTTTCAACATAATTTAAATGACAGAATTTAAAAAAAAAAAAATTTCTTGTAATTCGTCTTTTATTTGAAAAATTAAGTAATTCTTTTATAGCTTTATTTACCCAAATGATTACACCAATTTCCGCATAATACAAAATGACTGCCGACTAAGAAAAAAGTTCTACAAGTGAAAAGTCCATCAGAACTCTCTTATTTCCTTGCAACAATTCTTTTTTTTTTTGCAGAAATAAGAGAATAATAAAAAATGAGAACTTTTTCTTAGAAACTATAGTGCATTTATAGTTAATTAATAAATAGATGGTGTAAAATATGTAAAATTAAAAAAAGATATTGGGGTGAGATGCAAGCAAGGGACCCAATTCAACAGATTTTATTTTACCGATGTGAGCTAATGTGAAATCATAAAATGTTTAAAAATTGCCATTCTAAAGGGAGATGTAATTATTATGTTTAAACTTAAGAGAGATGAGACACTCTATACTTATATGCACGTTTTACTACATGTTATGTAAAAAAGTCTTCAAAACATCTTATTATATATAAGTGAATATATTATTTCACGACAGTTTTTATGTCTGATTACCTATGTCAGATATTATTATAATTTTCGTTTCGCATGAAATTATATTTGGATAAATTATTTTTATAATTGTATGCAAAGATTTCTTAGTTTGCAAGAATATTTACGAAGTTTTAAAGATAAGGCGAAATAAGCATAACTTAAACTTACAAAAGGGGCTGTTCATAAATGATATCACTATTTTTTTAAATAATACTTTTATCCCCTATTTACGTTTATCACAAAGTGTCACATTTCCTCAAACCTCTTGCCTCCTTGTGACGTATCATGCTTAATTACATAAACATATTCTAATAGTTCAGAAACAAAGCACCATGTTTTAGATGATGTTTAAAATTTTATTTGCAATTTTATTTGTATTTGTGTGTTTTAATGACGTTTGGCACATAACAATGATTAAACATATACAACTCATTTTGAGGGGAAAATATGAAAAGAAATCATAAAAATATTTAATCTGATGAATAAATGTTTTTGAAAATGCAAGTTGATTAAGTTTGATCAAATTGCATGTTGCCACATTTCCTGTTACCCCCTTTCTTCCCCTTGTCACAAACTGTCAGAATTTCACAAACCCCTCCCCCCTTTTATGAAGACTGACATTATTTGCGAACAGCCCATTAAGGGACACAAACATTAGACCAATCTTATAACTAAACTACTGGGACTATTTTCCAACTATCGACCATACCTTAAGGCAGGGGTCGCCAAACTTTTTTGATCATCGACCCCTATATAATTTTTCGAAATCTCCATCGACCCCCACAAAAGTAATTTTCAATTAATTAAAATAAAACTCTATTAGATACTGTGTACATTTATTTTATGATTTTAAACGTTTATTAAAGTAATAGTACATTGTGTAACAATAGTTTTATGAAAAATATATTAGTATTGAAATTTAAATACCTTATTATTAAATAATAAGTAATCATGCATAAGTAGATATAATAAGTAAAGTAACTAAGGTGCTTCTTGATCAATGAGATGGGTGTGCCTGGTGTTTTTTTTGCAAGGTTCGCTATATTGGGTTCAAAATTGGTCAATTTTAATTTTCGTCAAAATTGGCCAATTTTGTAATTTTTTTTAAAAAAATACAAAGTGTGCTATAGTTTTGTCGCGGGCTGTACTAATCCATATTATTAATGCTTACCTTCTTTTTTGTGCATTGATAATTAAAATTGATATCTAAACCAAACGAATGGTTTAATCGAAACAATAACTAATTATCCAAAACTATAAAAGTTTTAATAATGACACTGCAAATATTCAACACAGTTTTCAAAGATGGCTGAAACTGCATATGATATTTGCATTTGTAACGTCAATGGTCGTCACACGTGACATTTGGGCAAGTGCACATATGCATGCATATGACTTATAAACTGCCCTGAGTTCGTGCCACTGCGCGGTGGTACGTAAATACTTGTTTCACCCCAATAATTATACGTTTATTAATTTATGTTTCATAAAGAAACTGATATTGAGTCAATTATAAAAAAAATTCACAAATTTTGCATACTTAATTAGGTATGTGTGATTTGCGTATTGAGAACTGTTTTTTTTTCTCGATCCACAATCGACCCTTCCGATTCGGATCGACCCCCATTCGCCCCCCTGTCTCAGATCGACCCCCGCTTTTGTTAAATAGACCCCTGGGGGTCTATATAGACCACTTTGGCGAAGGTTTAAAAATATGAACTAAAGGAGAAAAAAAAAGATTTAATCATAGAAAAATATTTTTATGTCTGATTTCGTAGCCTAAAATAACAACAGCACTATTTGATTTTCGCGTTTAAGGCGTGTCTATAATTCGAAAAAGCATTTTAATGTGAAATTCCTTTCATTTGATCAAAAGTTAATCGGATTCGTCGGATGTCGCGTTTTTTATTTTGCGCATTGTATACGTACGAACATTCAAATTTAAGAGATAAAACGTTTACATCTTTTTTTTTATTACGCATTTCCTTATCATATCAAACATAATTTTTTCGCGAATCTAAACATACATTTAACTTAGATTTGTTAAAATTTCAATTGAGGGAACGCAATTTTTTCTTAAATATGATACTCGAATTGTGGCATAAAAATAAATAAATGAATGCAAAAGAATAATTGGGAAAATTAAATTAGGAAATTATTGAAAACAACTTATTATTAAAATAAACCATTAGTATTAGTAGTCAATAAATAAAAATTATGGTTGAGGGAAAATTATTGAAAGATTACCATTAATTAGTAGAATTAAACATTTATTTTGAGGATAATTTATAATTTAATAGAGAGGTTTAATTAATGAAAATTATATTTATTAAGCAACATTTTTGTCAAACGAAAAATAATGAATTTATAGGCCGGAAAAAAAAACAGTATAATGAAAGTACAATAGCAATGTTTCGCAAAAAGAGCCCTTTGTGAAGATTATTCAAGAATATAAAAATATCATTTGGAAGGACAAAATTTTACGACCTGTAGCAAGTTATAGATTCAGATGGAGATTGCAGTTCAAAAAAAACTTTTTACTTTGGAGTTATTCTTTGAAATGTGTTGTTATAGCAGTTGACATATTTACCTATGAAGAAGAGCGATCAAGGAACAGCAGGTCAAAACAGCAGCTGCTGATATGGAAGACACTACATTCTTACGCTTGCAAGAGTTAAGATAGATGGCAGACTCATCAAAAAGGGTAAGGGAGCTGCTTCACTTCAAGGAATATTCTATGAAAACCCACGAGGGAAGAGCATATCCTTTTTGCCAATTAAAATAAACCCTTGTAGTCTTCTCATCTGATCAGCAGAGCAACAAAACAAAAAAGGTGCCGATAGGTAAAACACTCCATTTAGAAAAACTACTGGCTGGTGAATCTATATGAAATGGTTGATCAGGAAAGGACACTTCTTCTCTTGCGTCGATACATCATGGCTTAGCTCCGTCCGAAACGTAGGAAAAGCAAAGATGAAGAATAGAAATATATCTACAGGTGATATTGTTCATGGTGTGAATGTCGAATCGCGTGCTTCGCGGAAATGTCTCTGTATTTAAACTTGAGCTTGTTTCTTCCAAAAAATGAATGTTCGAAGCCAACTTATTTTTGCCCCACTAATTTTTTTTAGTAGATTCTTATTTTCGGAAGGGTCAGAGAAGAAACGAGTGACACCTAAACCAAAACAATGACGAAATTCGCACGTGTCGATCAGAGAAGCCGACTAACAGGTGCAATTGGTGCAAAGCAACCTAAGAATTTCTAAGCGGCGAGCTTCAAAGAGGAAATGAGTAAAAATTGCTAAAAGTAATTTAGTGACTCGAAATCACACGTATCCAAGATTGTTCTTATCTTTCATATCCAATATGTTTCTAGTAACTATGTAGGGTAAACTAACCAGTGAAGGAACACTTAAGCTTCGCTTGCCTTTTAAAAAATCTTATTAATTTCAAAATTCGTAATTTTAGTTAAATGACAGTGTCAACATATTTGTTACTAATTGCAAATTATGTAAAAAAAATTTAGAGGACTTACATAATATTGTTTTAAAGTTTTGGAAGTTCAAATAACGAGTAGTAAGAAGACCCAGTGAAGGAACAGCCTTTACCAGTGAATGAACACCCAGTAAAGGAACACTTAATTTTGGTTATTTTTTAATGCTCTTTATGAATTTATAAGCCATACAAATATTTAAAAACAAGCCTATTCTTGAAATTATAACATATAAATACTTGGAAAATGTTAACTTTTTTTTTGTAATCATGAATTGAAAATTAAAGTGTCAACATATTGACACATACTATTCATTCACTGGGAAATCTATGCCCAGTAAAGGAACATGCCTGTTCCCCTACTGGTTAGAAGTTGTTTTTCGTATTTTCAACATACTTTTGATGCAGAACATCACTAAAGGTACAAGAAAATTAAAGTTTATCTTTTATTTTCATTAACTTAGAGAAAAAAAACAGTAAATGAACACTTGTTCCTTCACTGGTTTTTCATCGTTTGGTGATCCAGTGAATAAACACCCCCTTATCTCAGTACTTTATTATGCTATGATGCTTTTAAAAAAATAAAACGTAACTTCAATAACTATATTTTGAATTCTCTTTTTAACAGTGAGAAAAAATAAATCGATTACATGCAATTAATTCCACTTCAAACATATACATGCAAACACTCACCTTATAATTTTTTCAAAGAAATAAGGTGTTACAGAGATAATAACAAATTCAAAAATTTTTTCAGAGAAGTCTATTTGACCAGGTAATCCAAAACATTGCTAGGTGACTTCCTATTGTTTTGCAGTAAGCTATTGTTGCCAATCAATCGAAAGAAAAACTTTCAAATTCTTATTTTTAATCAATATATATGAAATGTTCCTTCACTGGGTAGTGTTCCTTCACTGGTTGGTTTACCCTAACATGTTTTTTACCGTCTAAGTGATGTAAGAAACATATTTTATAGTTTTTGTCTATTTCACTATTTTGAGCTAACATTATCCATTTTATTCAAACTTTACTTTTGTCATGAAATCAATGACAAAGCAAAAATGTCCCTTACCCCGAGGTAAGTTATAACGACCAGAGAGCCTTAACTGAGAACCTTAGAGTGACCACTCAATCCTTTTTTCTCCATAAGTTTTTTTCTCTAAAAATAAATAAATAAATTGAAATAGGATATAAGTTTAAAGGGTCCATTAGAAACGTTCACATGGTAATCCACAAAGAATTTACCAACAATTGAAATAAATATATGTAGACATCTCAGATGACATGATATTAAAAGTTGTTAAAAAGGCTTATCCTCTAAAGTCGTTCTTGTGAAAATTACTCTGACTAATAACTGTTTCATCATTCTAACTTCAGTTCTCTTGTTAATCATTCTAGGTATAGCTCTCTTTTTGATCTGTTTTATTCACTCATTCAAGCT
This sequence comes from Parasteatoda tepidariorum, assembly GCF_982258835.1. Taxonomy (NCBI): domain Eukaryota; kingdom Metazoa; phylum Arthropoda; class Arachnida; order Araneae; family Theridiidae; genus Parasteatoda; species Parasteatoda tepidariorum. The sequence continues at coordinate 67,132,767 of NC_141765.1, forward strand.
ATTTATAATTTTTTTTTTTTTTTATAAATTTAGGTGCATTATAAATTCTTGACAAGAACTGGTGTCTAATCTGAAAACATGTCTGATACATTAAAAATATTTTAAAAGTGTTTTTCGATTCAGTTATTTATTCAGTTATCAGATACTCATATTAGCTATAAGATTTGTAAATTACGCGCAAAACAAGATTACTGGAATTATATATATTCAGCACGAAGATGTCATACAACACATGAATTACATTTTACTTTATACTTAATTACCTTCATACCTAGTCTAATATAATATTCAACAAAAATTTGTAAAAAAAAAAAAAAAAAACTGAATTAAATATTATGTGTTGACGACATTATATAACAAGGCATTAATAATAAAGTATTCATGTTATACATGTGACCTACTTATTTCCTCACCAGAACAAGTTTTCTTTTCTTAGTTTCTAGAAAATAATTTTCTAACTATGGCATGCACATACGTTCTGGCCGTTTTCATTTTTTATAATATAAAGTAATATCAGGTCGATTTTGATTTAATTAATAAGATAAATAAGTACAATAAAAGGAATTTCAGAATTTTAAGTTTTTAACTCTCATAATAAAAATTTGTTATGTATTGATAGATTTTTTACTTTAATTTTTTGTTAAATTTCATGTGTTCGCGTTTAGATGTTAAAGGGAGAAAAATTTAATGGCCATAATTATGAAAAAATAAAGAAAAAGCAGTCCCTGAAAAACTTTAAACTGTTCACTATTCAATGCTTACGTATCTAAAATAATTGCGATGAATTGGCAAATGATAGGAATTTATTCCTAAAATTTCTTTTTTTACTGCCTTCATTATTCCATGTTTATATATCTAAATGAATTGCGAGGAATTGGCAAAATTTATTCATAAAATTATTTTTTACAGTCATTATTATGTGTGTAACATTCCAAAATGTTTTGCGATGAATTAGCAAAGGGCGAAGTTAATTCTTAAACTAATTTTACTGCCATCAGGTCAATATTTATTTGAAAGTAATGAATAAATCAATTTTATTTTAAACTAAAAACAAATAACCCTATTTTAAACTAAATTTTAATTTTTTTCTAATCACTTGAAACTCTAAACTAAACTAAATTTTTAACTAAACTAGAGCTATTTAAAATAAACTATAAGGTGTTTTTGACAAAAATATAATTTTCTGAAAATAGATGAAAAATATTATTATAATATTAGTTTAAAGTTAGACTAAAGTATTATAGTAAAATTGAATTGTGTTAAAAAAAATGTAAATCCTTTTCTGGGGGGGGGGGGAATTGAAAGGATATTGAATATTAGCTACAATAATAGAACAAAAATATATCTAAACTAAAGCTAGTCTATACTACATAGTGTTTTCAACAGACTTAAAATATACTTACCCTATTTAAACAATTTGTTAAAAGAAAAATAAGTAATTGAATGTGTTATCGAAAATCTAGATTACAACAGAATTTTGAGTGAAGATTAAAGAACTTTAGCCAACCAACTCTGAATAGCACAGATGACTTGTTAGGGATTTTCATAGCATATTACTTGATCATTTTCCATGTTTGAGAAAAATAGCTTTAATTTTCAATTTTGCATTTTCAGTTTTGCTTGTTTTTATTTAGTTTTGGAATACTTAGGGGGGAAGGAAACCTCAGGGTCCTTATACGTAAGCACCTAAAAGTGACGAAATGACAAGTGATCTTCATATTTTTGTTGATACGAGGGGAGAGGAGGATCTGAGCAATACTTACGAAAAACCGTTAATTCATTTTTTAAGTATAAAAAAGAAAAGAAAGAACGCTTGAGAAAATTTCGAATTTGAAAAAGTCAAAAATAAAACAAACATCAAGGGGGGGGGGTGCAACTTTCTAGCATCAGCTTGGGAGGAGGTTTGTAATTTGCTTATTTTGCTGACACATTTTTTGACGTCTAATATTGTTAAACATGTGCTTATGCAAGAATTAAACGGCTCATATACAGTCATTAACAGAGATACTTTATTCATCCAAAACAATCTAAGGCATCTGAATTCACTTCGATTATACAATCCATAATGAATCCATTTCTGATATGGCCATCTACAATTCAAGTATTCTTTTTAAATTATCAGAGAACACTTTATGAATGCTCAATCAGTTGACAACCAAAATAATAGAAAAAGAAAATTTTCTTCGCGCATGCGCAGTATAAAAATATTACTGCAAATGTTCTTCACTTTTTTTTTCTCGCCAATTATATTATATTGCATAATTTTTGTTAAGTTTCTTTAATCTTTAGGTTATAATAAGCAAACTACATAAATATTTTTTTAAGGAAACCTCAGTATTTTCGTCAGTTTACGAGCAAGGCGTACGAAATTAAATGCACATAATAAACAAAGACGCGTCTTTAAAATTGAGACTGATTACAAGTTTTCAGGGTTTTAGTCAGAAGTACTTTTTGTTTTGTTCGTTCGTTCATTTCTTGATTAAACTTCTAGTTACTATAGCTTGATTTAGATTATATGAATAATTACTTGATCACACTTAAAGTTATTCAACAATATCTTCCGTATTTGTTTAGAAATTTGAAAACATTTCAAAAGCCTGAGACGTCCAGTGACGTTAACATTGACATTGAACTAATCAGAATATACCGTTAAATCAACTGCAACAGATTTTTCAAGGGGAGAAATACCATAAAACTTATTATAAAAATAAAATTTATAAAAAATTCTTTTAAGAAAATTATTATTATTTATAAATTATTACAATTGAACAAAAGTCAAAGTAAACACCTATTTATTTTAAAGCAAAATTAAAATTATTTAGTCATTTAAATGTTTCAAATAAGTTTTGGTGTAGCGTAAGTATACACAAATTTTAATACAGGAGTTCTGTTTGTAAACAATTAGAATAATTTGTTCCGGGTAATGAAAAAAGTTATATCTATTACATGCTTGTTTTCTTCAACTGAATATTATGAGTTCTTCATAGTTATTTAAATAATTTAAAGGCAAACACTGATTTGAGACACACACAATATTGGCTCTGTGCCAGGGAGGGAAATAAGAAAAAGAATTCTAAATTAAATTGGAAAATTGAAAAAATCCAAGGTTTTGACTTAGTGTGGAGGCAAACACAATAAGAATATTTATCACTATATTTATGTGAGAAAATAAGGTGCAAGAGCAAAGAAAAACAAAATTTTAAATTTAATTTCAAATGAATGTGAGCATTTTTAATGCAAACAATAATGTTTTATCACATATTCCATTTTGATGTAGTTCATTAGAACGAAAATAATACATCCATTTTTCTCTACAGGTGGTATTTACTTTTTGAATTATTTATTTTCTTTTTGCAGATGCCGGGAGATATATCAGGATAATTATATTTCTCATGATATCCAGAAATGCCAACTTGCTCCGGACTGCAAATAAATATTTTCGAGTGGTAGTTTATTAATGTGTGATTCTTGGTTTAAAAAATTCAATTTATTAGCTTTATATCCACCACTATTTCTAAATAATTCGAAAGGTTATATAATTCGCCCCTTTGTTATAGTTAAGTCGTGCTATACCGTCGACGAAACAAAATTAGTCAAATATTTGCAAATTTTAGTGTGCAGTTGTTTACCATTTTTAAATAATTATGGCTCGTCGGGAGCAGTTGGCATCTCTGGATATCTACAGAAAATATGGCTTTCACCATATATATATATATATATATATATATATATATATATATATATATATATATATATATATATATAAACATTTGCTTGTTTTTACTAAAAATAAAACAACACAATTCTCAATATTTATTGAGAATAAACAAGTAAACCGCCCGAGAAACGCATATTAAAAAAATGTCAACTCACCTGTGATAAGGTGCAGAGGTCGGTCCAAATCATGGAAATGATAAAACGTATTAATCCAAATCAATTAATTAATCAACGTGCTTTAAGTGACAGAAACATTCTCCAGACACAGGAGAAAAATCAAAGAAACACAGGCACTAGACACAAAATTTTCTGTTTAATAAACAAAAAAAAAAAAACTAAACTTGGAGAACAATATGAAACTGGAAAGGTAGAGGAATAATTCAAACTACTCAACTCAGCAGGAACACATAAAACGCTACCTCTTCGCCAAAAGGTCGTGATGAAACAGCGGCTCTATTGCGTACTTTGACCACGAGCGAGTTAACAGTGGAGGTCAAATGAGGGCGCGCGACAGATGCGAACGCAGGTTCACGCTAACAGCTTCAACACAGGTACACTGTCGACAAGCAACGTGCGTAGACAAAGGTTGAGAAAAAGGGTGGGGGACTAGGGGTGGGAGAAAAAGTCGCTAAGGTATCTTTTCTAGCTCGCCGTTTTCTTCGCTTGGGCTAAATGTCATAAGAGTTCACTTGTCTTCTTTCGGCAGCTGATAAAGTTATTTCATATGTCTATTCTCTAGTGATGATTCAACATCAAAAAAGGGAAATAACGTTTAGTGATAAATTAAGGCATTCTATCTTTGCATCAGGGTTGCCTTTTTTATTAAAAAAGCCTTTTTTAATTTTTATTTTTTACCTTCATTAGCATCTGTGTATTTATATTCAATTGTTTACTTATTAGTCTTTACTTATTTAATTGTTTACTTATTAGTAAGAAATTTAACTAGAATTTGTTACGATATTATGAGGCATGAGATGTCGAATACTGTAGTAAAGCGCAATAATGTTTTAGATCAGCAAATGTGACGGAAACTATCGTTATCTACGACAAGCTATAAAGGCTTAATTTGTTTTTAAAGAAATTTTTATGCGTTTAAGTTACAGAAATTTGACTTTAAATTTCTTAAATTAAAACTTGGCTTTCAGAAATTTTTTGAATCATTTTTGTTTTTATTCAAAGTAGCTAACACATAAAATAAAGAAAAATTTCATTAATTTGTTTTAGTATAATTTGTGAAAGTATGTAGTAAGATTTTTGTTATTATTTTTTTTTTTACAAGTCTACTCTTCAACAACTGTTATAGTTATTTTTAGTTTTATAGTTCGAAATAAAATTTAAAATAGATCTATAAAGAATTAGTTACTCATTTCAAAAGAAAAACTGGTTATTTACAACTAGGATTGTTTTTAATATGCACAGAAAAAGCTATATACTCTTACTTTAAAATTTACAATATTCAAAAAATAAATTAGTACAATTTACAAATTGAATTGATAAGAAGTTTGCATTAGTTTAAATTTTTACTTTATAGATTAACTTTAGTATTAAGGTTTTTTTTTCATTCGATTTTTTTTTTCGAAGTTGAAGTTTATTTTTCACTTTTATATCTTAATGGCATTTATTACATTAAAAGTTAAAACTTTAGTAATTATAGTGGTGCAATTATCTTTCCTAAATACTCTTTATGTATTAAAATAACTCAAGCTGTGTCTAAAATTGCTCCAAAGTAAACATTTTTCAAAAGTACACAAATTTTTTTATCACTAATTTTCTATAAAACAATAAGATTTATTCAAAACAATAATAAAAATATATTTGGTCGTAAAAGTTGAGAAATTGATTTTTATAACCCCAAGTAGTTTAAAATTATTATTCTTAACACTTATAAAGTTTAAAACTGTTTCTAGAGTGAAAAACAACCCTTCCATATTGTTTCTATCATTTAATAAAACTATTGTAATTAATTAAAAAACATCATGCTTCTTTAATTTTATCTCAGTTTCTTTTTTTAAAGAAACCGACGGATTTCTTTTTGGCTTGGCTTAAATCTGGCAACCCTGCTTTCAATACGACTCACACTTTCGAAACAATAAAAGAGAAAAATTTATTAATGTTTTTTCTTGACTCATATTGCGTTATGTCATGAGTGAATTAGCATTTTTACCTGGCGTTACTGCAACATTTGAAAAGAGCATTTTGAAATGAACGGTGATATTATTTATTATGAACTTAAATTCGAGGAAGAACTTCTTACAAGAATGGTTAAGAAATATATGGTATTTTTTAAATGAGACAATAAAATCTTTAAAAAAATTAAACATAATAGAGACAAAGATACGTAAGAAAAATTTCTAAATGGGAGAGAACGAAAACATGTCATAAAAATGTGAAGGAACTCAAAATTCAATAACTTGATAATTTCACGGTGGCAAACAAGCAACGAAAAGATATCTGATAATTTTTTTTCAAGTCTTGTTATGTCCCACAAAATTCTTCTTCTTCAAAAAAAAAAAGTACATGTTTCAAAGTCTTAACTTTTAAACAAAACTTAAAAAAATTTAGCCATAAAATGTTTTGAAAATAATTCAGCATAAAAAATATTTGTATGGTGAATAAAAGCATTAATATCAAAAAAGAAGAAAAAAATCAATAATAATGATAATAAATAGATTAAAACATATTTTCAACAAAAGCATCAGGGCCGGGATAGCCTGGTCGGTAGGGCGCTGGGCCCATGTACGAGAGTTCGTGGGTTCGAAACCCGCCGGCAGAAGACTCCGTGTAGTAAAGTGGCTGATGCACGTTAAATCTGTCGAGTCGCGAAAGTCCTCCATATTCCCATAACAAATTAATCCCTCTGGGGGTACTGGATTGGAGATAGATCGTTCTCTTCTCTGATTCAGGTCAAAATTACGATCTGTGGATGAATGAATGGGTCCGTCCTATAAACGGGTGTGACGTATGGTGTGGCAGAAGTCGAATTCTTGGCCAAAGATGGCACCCCCTCTGCCTAAACAGGCATAGTCAAAAACAACAAAAGCAACTACTTGAGATATCTTGATACTAACGAATAAATATGGCATTTAAAATGTTTAAATGACCCAGTACAATTAATGTTTGTATAAATTAAGTATTAATATTTTTAAAATAAATAAATAAATTTACTTAAGGCTTAAAAATAGATCAAAACATATCCTCCAATGTAACCAACTTCTTAAGATATCAGGATATTAACCAAATAAAAATGACATTTAAAATGTTGAAATAACACAGCACAACTAATGTTGCATAAATAAATACATTAATATTTTTTAAAAAAAAATTAAACACGTATTTTAGTAAATTCGCATTCACCATTACGCTTAATTTATTTCCAAATAAATAAATCTTTCCGTGAAATCTCGATTTCGTTAATGATTTTCGTTTGGTTTCGTAATTTTAAGATGAAAGTAACGTAAGCTTTTATTTAACATATCTTGATATTACCAAATAAAAATGACGTAAAAAATATACAAAATATCCGAGAATAATTTAATTTTCTCAGAAAATAAAAGCGTTAAAAAATGATTTTCGGTTTCACTCAAACTTTCGCAACAACCGGCATGTCAGAATTATTTATTTTATTTGTTTGCATTTGAGATTATCACTTTCGGCGTTACTTCTGATCTTAAATTAAAAAGAACGTTACGGAACCTTCATTAAAAAACTAAAGACAGAAAAAGATAAAATCTCGATGAGACTTATTGCCACAAGATAAACAAAAAGTATATTTTTATAATAAAATGTTTATTTTCATAATAATATTCAATGGTACAGGTTCAAGACAGGATACAAAATAATTCTATTCAATATTTATTTACACAATTATCACTTTCCAAGATACTTATTTTCTCAATTTATCGATGCTCAGGCTCATGAACTCCATTTAAAAACCGTCTTAAAAATGCGTAAGCTCAGAAAAATTATTTTTTTTAAGACATAAATTTGGCATATTTATTAAATATTCTATTCCTTTACTTTTTATCAATGTCAGTTCGTATCGAGCATTAGGTTGATAACTTAGCCCGTTTTTTATTTATTTAAGTTGTATTCGAAAGTAGTTTTTTGTACGAAGAAAACGAAAGCATTAAGCTAGTTTAATTATTTATTAATATATTCCTTTGTATTCAACTACCACTTAAAATACAAATACAAAAGTAAAGGTGAACTTTTTCTTAATATCACGCCTGATTTTAGATTTTGGATGTTTTTTGGCATATTGCATTTTCAGAAATTTTAAAAATTTTCTATTTTTCAAATAAAGAAAAAAATTTTAAGCAGGATTTAAGTAATTCTTTAGACGAGTGTTATACTTGATGTTAACACTGAAAGATTATCAAAAAATTGAAACTAGGCTTTTAAGCGTTAAAACAAACAATAAACTACTGATTTTAAATTCATATTATTTTATTCATTATTATTATATTATAAATCACTGTCACAAAACACTTTATTTCAATTTTTATGGTAATTGCGATAATTACGGTATGAGAATTATGATAATCTCTATACAAATAAATTTTCATGATAATTATACTTCATAATAGAAAAATCAAGTGAATCAAGTAAATTTTATTTTTGATAAGTTTTAACGATTCTCACGAAATAAATTATAATAATGGTTTAATAAAAATAGAGCAGTAAAGACTTAGGCTAAATATTATGAAGATTGACATGGAAAATGCTTAAATTATTACAATTCCTTTCATGCATCAAGCGATTCAATGTACATTTACAAAAAGACTGCAAAATTTAAAGATCGTGAAAAAAATAAATAAATAAAAACTTAAATTTTTTAAAGTATTTAAACTTATTTTTGACAGAATGCCTCTTAAGTAAATAAACAAATTAGTTGCCAATGTTTTAAAACTTTTCTATTACGATTTACTATTTTTAAAGATATTTATGGTGAATATGTTTTTGTGAAAGTGATAAACTGGTTAGCATACGTAATAACTAGTTATGTTGTATAATGTCTAAAATAAATGCTTGATGTCATAAAAACATTTACAATTTTATAATTTTAGCTGTCAGCAATTTTTTTTACAAGAAAAACATTCACCAGACTTATTGGTTAACATAACAAGTTTTATAAAAATGCAAATAATTAATTTTATTAATCAACCATTTTGGGTTATATGTTTAAAAACCAGTTACTACACGCAATAACTGGGTTTGTCAGATATACGAAACGTGATTCATCAGAAATCAATTCTTGTGAATCACCTGAAGAATCTTTGACTAAAAATTAATTTATCAAATTTCATTCCTAAGTATTTCATTCAATGAATCATCAAATGTCCGAGGATTCAATACTGGTCTAATGCAGGTACAATAGCGTGCAGTATTATTTGATGGGCACAGGTGCACAACAACCCATCTTTGACGTATATGACCTCCGCACTCTAATACAGCTTAAAGAACGAAATGTAGAGGTGCCGGGTGACACGCCAGTGGCCTTGGCCTATCGCCACGTTCTAGTCCAGTGGCCACACCTGCTATAGCGAACAACTATTTCTACTTGCAAGAGTTTTTCGTTATTCCTCTTTCTAGATACTCAGGTTTGGGCTGAATAATTAATAGTTATTTATTTCTTTTTAATTCATTTTTTTTCTTCTCTGGAAGCAATGAGAAGAAAAAGAGGCCTCGTGTTACGCTCAAAACTTTTTAAGTTTCGATCGTTGGAGTGTGACAAAGGTTACGTCTTTTTGTTTATTTTTTATTCAAGGAAGGAAAAAAAAAACCTTTCAGATTTCTCAATAAAGCAGTTTAAAAAAAAAAAAAAAAAAAAAAAAAGAGCGTAAGATTGACGCAAATTCTCAACAATCATAAGTTAAGCGCGATTTATGCTTAAATAGCTGTCTTAGTGGCACTTAACCACACATACACAAGAAAAAAAAAAGGCTGCGACTCTGAACCTTTGAACCGTAAAACCCAACATAATTCACCTTTCCTTCCAACGTACGGTAAAGGTAAACAAAATCATATTTCAAGCAATGAAAAAATTATATATTTTTCGTAAAAGAAAAAAAAAAAAAAAAAAAAAAAACTTGTGGCACATTATTAGAAGCACATATGAATAAACTTACATTATTAGAAACACAAATGAATTCTTAAAATTATACATCGCAGCCAAAATAAGACAAGTAACATTTCATGCTCTTAAATAGCTGTCTTAGTGGCACTTAACCGCACACACACACAAGAAAAAAAAGCTGTGACTTTGAACCTTTGAACCGTAAAACCCAATATAATTCCCCTTTCCTTCCGACGTACGATAAAGGTAAACAGAATCATATCTCAAGCAATGAAAAGATTATATATTTTTTGTAAAAGAAACAAACAAAAACAAAAAAACTTGTGGCACATTATTAGATGCACATTTGAATAAACTTACATTATTAGAAACACAAGTGAATTCTTAAAATTATATATCGTAGCCTAAATAAGACAAGTAACACTTCATGTTATCGCCGTTGAAAAACTTAAATTATTTGAAACATATTTTAAAAATTTGCAAACCTCAACAATCCACATAGCGAGTTAACGCTATTCAAACGTCTGTCTCTGTAGCATAAAAAATATTTAGCACTTACACGTGGCATCTCGCACGCAGCAGAGTTAGTACAGAATACTCTCGTTTCTCCTCATAGCTTGAGCAGAGGGGCCTCCCTGGCTGAGCGGTATCGCCCGTCAGACGCAATGTGAAACGTGGAGGTGGCGAGTTCGAATCCTGTCGTAACCCTGGGTGTATTCTTTGTGATGTCCTTCTCTAATTTGTTCTATCTGTCCTTCTACTTGACAAAGGTTTATAGGCCTAAATTGAGCAAACAAGCCTGCAAATGTATGTAATTTCAATAAACAATAAGCTTGCGCAGAATCTGTAAGTGACGCTAAGTAACAGTATAAAGTTTCCCTAGTCACCCTATGGATGGTGTTTTCTACACTAGGGAGCGCTGCAAGCTCGGGACTGCCTAAATTTCCGGGTTACTGTTTCAGTTGTATTTTAAAGCCATTTGGCATCATTGTGTCTTGAGATACTTGCAAACAATGCATTTGATTACTTATTACTTATGTTTACAATGCTAACAATACTGTTTACAATACTAAAAGTGTTAACACTAACGTAAGATGGTGCACAGCTTGCAACACGAACAAACAGTAATAAACAAATGGAAAGAGGCCAAATCAAGACTGCCAAAAAAGCGAGTTATTCAAAATCTAGCAACCATGTCACCTTTTTTAATAATAAATAACAAAATAACTAAAACAAATTTTCACTCCAAACTCCCCAGAATTACATACTAACATTAATATCTTATGAAATACGACAGATTTGAGCTCAGAAATCATCTAGTTTATTTCTTTTATTGAAAACAAAATTATCCGTTTGAAAACATCGCCTATCAGAATAACATGTAGTAAGCAGCTGCAAACTTTCTAACTGGAACTAGAGTAGGTCCCGAGCTCGAGATTGTTATTGTTTATATTTCTATTGAAAACACCATCCATAGTAATTTTGAACTCTTCTCTATCATACAGCAATACTTTTTAGGTAGATAGTAAGGTGCTAAATTTAAATACGCTTCTTATTTTGATGCCACTCTAATATTTCCTACCAGATGTCCCTAAAATGACCGACAATGAGAAAAATCAGTCTAAAGAAAAACGGAATGTTGGTATAGTTTGTTGAGTATTGCTTAGGGAAGCAATTATTATTATTTTTTCAAAACCAATTTTCAAAATTAGTTACAAAAGTTGTCAACTTAAGACGTTGCTAATTGAGAAAAACTATAAAAAAATGCTTTAAAAAAATAATAACCGTAATTCGCAACAACTTGGTGTAAACTAAAGCTAAAATTTCAGACGTCTGTGTAAATATTTCCAGACTAAACCCTAGTTTCCTAGACAAAAAGAAGGTAAACTTTCATTTTTATCTCTTTTAATTGGTTCTTCAAATCGTCGTTTATTTTCCGGACACCCGGTAAGTGAGTGCAATAGTTTAATCTGCAACAAAAGAAAGGAAAGGAACTCCCCTTAGAAACAAGCGGCGACAACATAAAACAACATCTTAACTCACTTTGAGTGGAGATGTACACCCTTTTCGATGGTGATTAGAACCTTCAGCTTAGAACCAAAAGTCCGGGATTGGCGGTATCATCCCAAAGATAACTACCAAGATTGTACCTCCCTCAAAGAACACAGTTGTTAATAATGATGGTCAGTTGCAGTGAGGGAGGAGGAACTTAGAGAAAGCATAGGGTACACACAGTGAAATTAGCGTTGGCGTATTTTAGTGTACTTTCGTTCTTGAATTCTAGAAACTCGCCAATTCTCTCTAAAAAAGTCGTTGACTTATAAAACTGTGCACTGGGTATTTTTCATGTTATTTCTAAAATTAACTTTTTATGGACTTCCTCTTAAAGGAATATATTTCAGTAATTAAGCATTTTTTTGTGTTCTGACAGTATTTATACAAATAAAAAGTCACCAAAATCGAATTGATATGGAAGAAATATAAAAAATTACGAATAAAATAGTATTCAACCCCTGACCACGGCTAAAAATCTACTCTACCACACAACGAACACGTGACTATCTCTTTCTGAACAAGTAGCTATGTTTTTAGAATTTTTGTCGAAAACGAAATAAAAATCTGCAGATTAAAGTAGGCAAATTAATTAAAATCAGGAAGAAACAAAAACGCCATAGAAATATGCCGAAACATAACTTCACTTTCAAGTTTCATGAGCCAACCAAACTGGTTTTGATGTCTTTCTTTCTACCTTCCTCACGAACTGATTCGACTAATTTTGATAACGTTTTTGTCCCTTCCCGTTTAAATATTAATTTGTGACCCCTAATGATTACACTAGAAATGTAAAATGGTAGCGGTCATTTTAAAACATCCCGCAAAATAGTTATATCGAATAAAACTCCCTCAAAATGTTATCAAAAAATATATTTCAAGATATAAATGTGGAAACGTTTTTAAAAGCATGTGGAGAATAAAAATATTTCTTAATTCTAAATAAGAAATTTTGTGCTGCATACATTACATTAGATACATTGTATTAAGAAACATACAAGCTTTTATCAAATTACCCTTTTTTTTTCCAAATTATAATACAAAAGTAAGAGAGAGTATTAAGTTTATCCTAACCTCTTAGATAGGCTATTAAATAAGATTTATAATCTTGGGAAGAAAAAAAAATTAAAATGATTAGTTATTATGCTATAGGTATGTAAAAAGTCAAGGTCATCAAAACAGACGCTGCGCGTCCCATCTTTTGTAAGAACAGATATAAAAACTTTTAATTAACGTTTGGAAAAGAGAAAGGAAATTCTTAAACTATTAATGGGATTTATATTATTTTTCAGGCATCTTACTAAAACTGAATGGAATAGCATAGGTTTCTTTAGTAATTATGAAATTAATATGATTTCTTTCTCTTTTACTTAGTAAACAAAAAATTCAGAAAATGGATTCACAGCAATAATATATGCACTTTAAGGTTTTCTTTTCAACTAATCTGTACTTGACTTACATAAGAATTTAAATCCTATCATGAGGTTAACAGCAATGGGATTTGAAGCCCAAACGAGCCATCACGTAAGTGAGTACAAGCGATGTTTCGATGTTTGAGGCTATGTTTTAACTAGATGCCTTTAAAAAGTGAGTAATATCAAACACTGAAGGGTCGCAAAAGATGGGGGGGGGGGAGTTTAAATTTTTAATCACCTAAAACATTTATTATTACATTTGTTAGAAAATCCTTGTTTATTCTGTATAAAATATTTGGCTTGAACCAGATATTTATCTTTTTAAAAAATTAATTTTAAAATAAAAATAACAAAAATAGATTCAGAGTTTTAGAGGTCAAACGGATGCCCCTTTTCTTATGCGCCAATCATTTGATGCCGTATTAGGATTAAAAAATAAATAAATAGAAAGAAATTAATTAAATTTGTTCTTTCGTTCTTTTTTTTTTTTTTTTTTTTCATTTTTACCGGTTTTTAAAAAGAACGAAGAGATAATGTCGATTCTCCAAGTGCATCGAATATTAAAAAATCTACCCTGTTAAAATTATTTAGAATAAAAACTCAAACAAAATTTAGAACTCGTTAGATGTCTCGTTAGTAATTAAATAATAATGCAAAACCTGCCACGCAAAGAATAAATTAATTTTTTTTTTAATAATCATAATTATATTCTTTAACAAAGGGTCTCTCAAATTCGATATGACATAATTTACAACTGAAATATACGCGGTTAGTTTAACGTAAATAGCGTGACATAATTGAAAGAACAGCATCCTGATCTTAACGATCTAAAGATGGAATAAGGTTGTTTTCTCTTTCTGTCAAATGTTATGACAAAACTATCTTCAATCACGACAAGTTCAAATGGCATTTCATGATGACCAGCTCACCAGGGCGTAGTGTGTCGGCGTAACAGCCAGTAAAACAAACCAAGACAATGAAATCTACTATGCATGGAAACGAAATCGTGAAAGTAAAAATCTTCATCAATTCAAATTCTTTAACATCGTAGGTTAAACACGCTATTAAGAAATAAAAAAAAACAATGGACTATTATTGGTCGCTGCAAGAATAGATAAAATTTTGCTTACTCATTTGGTTGATCGACATTGTAAAGTTTTATGTCATCACTGTTATTCATAGTAAATGCAATTTACGGTTTGCGTTTAATAAATGTATAGGTATTCAGTGGTTTATTCATATTCATTGAATTTTACGATCAATAATTTTTTTTCTTCTAATGACTTGATTTTTCACGTATTAAAACCAATCTTAATAGTTCAAATGGTTGACTTAAAATATGCTAATCATTTTTTAACTCAAACTCAAAAACGTACTTCCTCTTATGTACTTTTTTTTTACCTCCAAATTTTTGACCACCAAAATATAGGAGAGGGAGATAGCCATATATGGAAATTATGGTCACTACAGCTTAGTCAGGGAAGTGGTTGATTTTCACGTATTAAAACCAATCTTAATAGTTCAAATGGTTGACTTAAAATATGCTAATCATTTTTTAACTCAAACTCAAAAACGTACTTCCTCTTATGTACTTTTTTTTTACCTCCAAATTTTTGACCACCAAAATATAGGAGAGGGAGATAGCCATATATGGAAATTATGGTCACTACAGCTTAGTCAGGGAAGTGGTTGATTTTCACGTATTAAAACCAATCTTAATAGTTCAAATGGTTGACTTAAAATATGCTAATCATTTTTTAACTCAAACTCAAAAACGTACTTCCTCTTATGTACTTTTTTTTTACCTCCAAATTTTTGACCACCAAAATATAGGAGAGGGAGATAGCCATATATGGAAATTATGGTCACTACAGCTTAGTCAGGGAAGTGGTTGATTTTCACGTATTAAAACCAATCTTAATAGTTCAAATGGTTGACTTAAAATATGCTAATCATTTTTTAACTCAAACTCAAAAACGTACTTCCTCTTATGTACTTTTTTTTTACCTCCAAATTTTTGACCACCAAAATATAGGAGAGGGAGATAGCCATATATGGAAATTATGGTCACTACAGCTTAGTCAGGGAAGTGGTTGATTTTCACGTATTAAAACCAATCTTAATAGTTCAAATGGTTGACTTAAAATATGCTAATCATTTTTTAACTCAAACTCAAAAACGTACTTCCTCTTATGTACTTTTTTTTTACCTCCAAATTTTTGACCACCAAAATATAGGAGAGGGAGATAGCCATATATGGAAATTATGGTCACTACAGCTTAGTCAGGGAAGTGGTTGATTTTCACGTATTAAAACCAATCTTAATAGTTCAAATGGTTGACTTAAAATATGCTAATCATTTTTTAACTCAAACTCAAAAACGTACTTCCTCTTATGTACTTTTTTTTTACCTCCAAATTTTTGACCACCAAAATATAGGAGAGGGAGATAGCCATATATGGAAATTATGGTCACTACAGCTTAGTCAGGGAAGTGGTTGATTTTCACGTATTAAAACCAATCTTAATAGTTCAAATGGTTGACTTAAAATATGCTAATCATTTTTTAACTCAAACTCAAAAACGTACTTCCTCTTATGTACTTTTTTTTTACCTCCAAATTTTTGACCACCAAAATATAGGAGAGGGAGATAGCCATATATGGAAATTATGGTCACTACAGCTTAGTCAGGGAAGTGGTTGATTTTCACGTATTAAAACCAATCTTAATAGTTCAAATGGTTGACTTAAAATATGCTAATCATTTTTTAACTCAAACTCGTACTTCCTCTTATGTACTTTTTTTTTACCTCCAAATTTTTGACCACCAAAATATAGGCGAGGGAGATAGCCATATATGGAAATTATGGTCACTACAGCTTAGTCAGGGAAGTGGTTGATTTTCACGTATTAAAACCAATCTTAATAGTTCAAATGGTTGACTTAAAATATGCTAATTATTTTTTAACTCAAACTCAAAAACGTACTTCCTTTTATGTACCTTTTTTTTATCTCCAAATTTTTGACCACCAAAATATAGGAGAAAGAGATAGCCATACATGGAAATCATGGTCACAATAGCTTAGCCAGGGAAGTGGTCAAAAGTTTATGCTTCTCATGCTAATTTCACTTTTTGAGTTATATTTCAGCAATATAATTGCATTATATTTCGCTGCAATATCAGGAACATTTTTAGCGTATCGAAATTTTTTTTGCACGCATTTATCCAAACATAATGTCATGCCAAAAAAAAAATTATTTTTAATATTTATTTCTATTTTATTTAATAATGGTCAAAAAATTTTTGAATTACAGTAAACAAATTGGTAAATTATTTTAAACTAAGTCTATCTAAGTAAATAATAAAATAAAATATTTGAACGTAATTGGTTGGTCGAATAGTTTTTTAAAAACGTAATAGTAATCGAAAAGTTAACTATTAGGTTAATAGAATAAAAATCGAATAGTTTTTTTAAGAACCTATAAATACAGCTTTTTTAAGAATTTTATAACTCAGAAAATATTCCGCCGATTTCGTTTAACACTAGAAAGACTGAAACTTAGTATATACCTATATTGCCCAAAAGCAGTCAAAACGATTGCATTGTGAAAGAATGACAAATGCGTTAAGAAATTTGTTTAATTAATTTTTTATATTATTTACAGTTATATAACAAGTTATTAGTAAATATTAACAATAAAAAATTTACTTCACTTGAAAAGAAAATATTAATTTATGCATTATTATTTGTACATTTTTTGCAAATGAAAACGCAGTTAAAAAGCAGTCAAAATGACTTTTTTAGGCAACCTAGTGTTAAATTTGCATTTTGTCATTTGAATTACTTTGTTTAAAATGGTGCAAAAATTTGAATACCTTACAATTCAAAATTTTCAGACCATTTTTAAGAAAAATGCTAATAAATAGTAAACAATCATTAAAGAATTATTTTTTGCATCGGATTATCTTTAAAATTGTGAGTAAAAGTTAAGTTTTTCGATTCGCTGAATATGTTTCTAATTCGTTTAAAAGTTTATAGCTAAAAATTGAAATTGTATTTTTTTGTGAAAATTGGAAAAAAAGAAATTGTGTAAACTCATGTTTGTGAAAATTGCAACATCATGCATCATTGCAAATTGAACCAAACTTATATTAAATGTAAGATATACAAATAAATAGAATAACAAAGCGAGCGTAGAGAGAGAACTCGCTCCTTATCTGCCGTTTGTCCCATGTACATGAAGGACTGTATGCGGTAAACGGTTAATTAGTGGTCAACATGCCACGTCAAAAGCAGACAACGCCATCTGAACAACTAACGGAGTTCGCATCAGGTCGTCAGAGGAGGGATTTTCGTATCGAAAAATCTCAGCCCGCACGCAGTGTTATGCCACTACAAGTGATACGTGTTTGGACACAGGAGAAACAAACAAGGCGAAAACCTGGCAGTGGGGCAAGCAATAGAACATTAGTATGGAAGGACAGACACTTCATCCGCATGGCAGTGATTTAAGGAGCAGCGTTCTCTCGTGTACGGCTCCCCATTCTTTGATGTATTCCAGGTGTTATATTTTAGCAGGATAATGCCCGTGCACATGTTTTAAAACTGCACAAGTCGTTATCAGTTTGCAACAGATTTTGCTTCTTCTATGTTCGCTTATTCTCCGGATATGTCACCCAAAGAGTATGTCTAGATTTCATCTGTCAGTGACACACTCGTAGAATGCCATTTCCCAGAATGCCATGAGGTATGCATGCAGGCTCTCATAGCTCAGCGTAACAGACATCAAAACACTGATTTCCGACTTTTTTGTTTGTTTGTAAATTTGATCGTTTATCTATCACTATCAGTAATATTCGGAATAAATTTTATTAATTTCTGATAATTTCTTCCCAGTGTTGCAATTTTTACAAACATCAGTGAATATGTATTAAGGGGCCAGAATTTTCTATCGCTCTCATGATAAAATCATTGGGATCATACATTGGGCCATATTTTGATGGTGAAAAATTCAAATCCATAAAAAAAGGTAATTAGAGAACGTACGTTTTCGCGTCTGATAATGTAACTTAATAAATAATTAAAACTAAATAATTAGCATATTTGAGATCAACCTTTGAATCATTATTGGCACATATTAATAAATGAAAATTCGCTAAATAAAACAAAAGTTATTCATATTTTTATATACACTATTGGCCATTAAAATTGCTACACCAGGAAGGCGACACACCACGAGCGCAAAATTTGCAGGACGGATACAGCATGTTGAGGTATGCAAATGATTAGCTTATCAGCGCATTCATGGAAAGCAGGCGGCGGTAGCGACACCTACACCGTGTATAAAAGAAGAGATTTGACAGTAAGTTTCCCATACAGAAATTAAATTTGAGCGTTGTTCTTGGGTGAAAAAGTTTTTGTTTTGCCTCCTGTAAGAAGGAGAAATTCCTACCAGCACGTGTCTGAGTTTGATCGAGATCCCCTGATTGTTAGCAAAATATGGAATCGATGCGATGGGTTCATGACGGTCATATGGAACACCGCGCAGGAACTCAGCAGCCCCGCATCACTAACAGCCGAGGAGACAGACATGTTATCCACATGGCCTTAAAGGATCGTACAGCTACGTCACGAACCCTGAGTCAACAAATGGGGTCATTTGCAAGACAATAAGCGTCTGGACGAACAGTTCGACAACGTTTGCAGCAGCATGGACTGTCAGCACAGCGACCACGGCTTCGGCTGCCCTTGATGCTGCATCGTTGGCAGGAACGCCTCAAATGGTGTGATCAACGACGAACCTGGACGCAGGAATGGCATGACGTTGTTTTTTCAGACGAATCCAGGTTCTGTATACAGCATCATGATGGTCGTATCCATGCTTGGCGACATCATGGAGAACGCCCATTGGCAGCCTGCGTTCGACATCGTCATACCGGCCCATCATCTGGAGTAATGGTATGGGGTGCCATTGGATACACGTCTCGATCACCTCTTGTTCGCATTGGCGGCACTTTGAACTGTAGCCGTTACATTTCTGACGTGTTAGGGCCGGTTGCTCTGCCTTATCCTCGAGGTCACCATAACGCTACGCTTCAGCAGGACAATGCACGACCGCATGTTGCCCGCACTGTCCTGACCTTCCTAGACACAGAACATGTTCGCCTGTTGCCCTGGTCAGCACGTCCTCTTGATCTTTCATCAATTGAAAACGTCTGGTCAATGATTGCCGAACGACTGGCACGCCACCACTTGTCAGTAACTAAGGTCGATGAATTGTGGCATAATGTTGAAGCTGCATGGAATGCTGACCTGTATCCGTCCATGCTATCCAATCTCTGTTCGACTCGATGACCAGGAGAATAACTGCTGTTATTGCTGCCAGGGGAGGCTGCTCTGAGTACTGATTCCTCAAGATCTATACATCTAAATATCCTGAAAATTTAATCACTTGTTCTTCTAACTATAATGTATGTGCCCAATAAATATAATTTTGTTGTTTGCTTTCCTTCCTGGTGTAACAATTTTGATATATATATATATATATATATATATATATATATATATATATATATATATATATATATATATATATATATATATATATATATATATATATATATATATATATATATATATATATATATATATGGATTTGAAAAATCCTTTGATAATCTTATGTCCGTTCTCCGATTTATTTTATTTAGGATCTATTGGTTAGTAATTTTGAAGTTTTAGCTAAGCAAATTTATCCCAGTGAATTAATTCTTAACAAACCTAATATTTGAAATCGTTCAGCAAATTTTCAAGATTTAACTCTTTAAAATAAATGACAAATTTCCCTTGACAAAAGAAATGATTTTAACTCTATTTTAATTCCAATTTATCTAATAAGGTTTTCTCGAATATTATTACCAATCAGATTCTTAGGTATTACAAAAATAACTCCTATTCTAAAGAATTTTTAAAAGAGACTGATAATTTTAAATCAGATATAAGTAATAACAATTTTCCATATTCAATCTTTCAATTTTCTTTTAATATAACTAAAAACAACTTAGAACAATATTTTTTCTGAATATAGTATTAGTTCTGATTTATTTTTAAGGTAGAAACTAGTTATGATAAGCTATTTCTAAAGCCAGTGGATTAAATAATTTTGATGTATGACCTTTTATACTGTATAAATTAATTCATTAAGTAAACTTCTAATTTGTAATTCTTCTAATTCCTTTATTAAAGAGTTTTAAATCTTTATTGTATAGTGTAATAAACAGTTTACTTCTTTACTTATTTATTTTTCGCAAATAAGTGGATAAGGACTCTAACCTATAAACAACACCCCCGATGAATGCTGGCAACACTTTCAGACATAACTGTTATGAGGGAATGTATGAATGAAGGATAAAGTCTAAAAATGGATTTTTATACATATATGTGGGCTCTGACTTATAAACAGTCCCCCTATGAAAGAAGGAAAGTTAGTAAAATGGTTTATTCCAAGTTTGTGTTTTTATGATTTTTATAAACTTCTTTTTCCTATTATGGGCGTCTGTTACTTAAATTTTTCCAAACATTATTATTCTTAAAGTATTTTTTTATAGATGGCAGTACTGAAATTTAATTTTCTTTTTTTACCAAGTATTTTATACAATAGAGCTAAAAGCACGTACTTTATTTTTTTCTCAGCAAATTTTGTTAACTGATAGATTAGTCAATCTATTTTTAACGCATTTTTTATTATAATTTACTTTATATAGGTAAGTTTGCTTTCTGCTTTTTTTTTCTTACATTTTAAACTCATTATCTACAAATACATTATTAATTTTTTCTTCTTTTTTTCGAAATGTCTCTTCGTTACACATATATATATATATGTACAGGGGATGGGGACAAAATAATGGAAACACTTTTATACTAACACATTTTTTCTTATTTCTCAAGAAATACTTAGCGAAACATTTTTTAACTTCAGAAGTGTTTAGATCATGCGATTTCTTATACTTAGCAATGAAGTTTAAAGCTTTAAGAGGTTTGACATACCGATAATAAATTACAAACGGAAATTAGTGTTTTTGAACACCCTATGCCAAAAAATGTACCAATAAACTTGCAACAATATTTTTGGTTATTAATTGTAACAATTGCACCTAGCTTGAATATTCATGGATATATGGACATTTTAATTAGTCTTGTAATTTTGAACTCAATCCAGAAGACTAGGGAACTCATTGATCAATTATTGGAAGAAAGTTACTTTCGAAGAGGGATTTTTGATGGAACTAACCCGCAATTGCGTTACATGGAGAGAAATACCAACCATGAAAATCTCTTACGGTTAGCTTGACGACAAGGGGACTCTTAACTCATGATTTTTTGAGTCAGTGCTGGCGCAAACTATTCACTACTGAGAATAGTTTGCGCCAGCACTGAGGTCGGTGCAATCCAGGCACGAAGTTCATATTGATCAGCCATCACTTGGATTCAGACCCGAGTCTCTTCATTAGAAGGCGAGTGCTCTCCTGAGCCACAACGGCTTAATTTGAGACATTTGAAGAATATGACGTATTGACTAGATCCTCCTATATTTTTAAAGAATTCTATCAAGGTTTATTTTTGTCCCATATTATAAGAAAAGGTCCCATGTCAGTTCCTTAAAATAGTTAAATCACTTTAAAACTAGAGCTGATTGGATATTTTCGAAGTCATTTTCATGTTCAGGGCCTTGATTAGGTAGATAACAGCTAGTTTCGTTCTTGTAACATTTTAATATGGTCTATTGAAATCAAACAGACAACAACAACAACAACAAAAAAAAAATGTTGAGCATAGTTCCTGAAGATGGTTCTTCAAACTATTTTTCAATTTCAACCAAATATACGTAGTTGAAATTAAAACAACATATTGAACTGCCAACCCAAGAATGAGACAAAATATGCATCATCTAATAAATATAAATTTCGATGAAAACGATACATTTAGATAGTGACCCGTATTTATAAAAATCACGTATAACATCCCGGACAATCAAAACAAGCCACCTTCAAAATCGTTCTGGTCAATTTAAGTTACCTCTTTCTTTCAGAAAAAGAGTAATTGCTATTAGGTGTAAGATATATTTGTAAATAAACTGGGCGATATCAGCCCAGGCATAGAGGACCTTGATTAGGGTCGATGTCGTTAAATTGCAAACATTGAAAAAGCTACATATGCGCATAAAAAAGAAATCAAAATTGCTCCCACGCTGCAGGGTCACCACGCCCCATGAATGTGGACCACAAACAATCTTTTTTCCAGCAGGCAACCTTGAAAAGTCATAAGGAAGTCAGACCGGACTTTTGGATAGATGCTTAAGTCCCTAAAGCAGTTCCTGTCCCTTAGGCTAAGTCCGACCTCGTAACACTTGCAAATGCTGCATATGCAGAAGGTCAAATTTCCATCTTTTGGACGAATATCACTATCGTTATTTTAAGCTGCTAAGCAGGTTAACGAAGATTGAAATTATCATCATTTAGAAACGATAACAATTTTTCCTTTCTTTTTTTCGACACAGCTTTCAAATTGGAGCGTTGTGAAGCAAGCAGAAATTAAAAGAGTGACATTTACGACTGTAAAATTAGGTTAAAGACAGCTTTCTCAACTTAAGACAGTTAACTCTTTGTAAATATCGAGCACACAATAAGACGGGTGTTATGATATTTTTTATAGCAAACTCATTCATAAGCTTTCAACTATAAAATTCTATTTAATATTGTATAGATATTTTATTTTTCTTGCAACGAAATAGAAATTCCTTTTTATATCAACTAATATTTCTTTCAGTGTGACTTAATAGTTGGATACTTCATTCTAAATTATGTTAAAATGACTAGTTAAGTATACCACGAAAATACTGTATCTATTTTCAAAAAAGTTTGTTTTGTTCACGTTTGTTTTTCGGTAGAAGGAAAAAAAGGTACCGGTTAAAAGGATCCCTGGAAAATAAGGTCCGGTAAAAAGGTACCTCAACAGGGAAAATGTGTAGGGAAATTTCATGTGAAGCATTCTCTGCATCAAGAAAGCTTCTCTCTCGATTTCCTCAGTTGATTTAGATTGGCTAATTAAAGTAAGGGGGATATTCAGAGGTGCGTATTTCTTTTTTAAGAGGGGTTTTATTTAACATGTCCTTTTTTTTAATACAGTTACGTTATTTTCTATTTTTCAAATTATTTTTTGTAGAAGGGCACGATTTTGTAGAAACGATTTCTTACATCATGAAAGTTTTTCTTACTATTTTAACAGACATAATTTAGTTTCCTAATTGAGGGATATTGAGTGGAACATATTTATTTTCTTTCTTTTTTTAAGAGGGTTTAATTTTGATGCTTTTTTGTGAAAGATATAATTTTCCATTTCAGATTATTTTTGTTGTAGAAGGAGCTGAAATAATTCCCTGCATCATAAACGTTTCCTCGCTACTTTAACAGTTAATATTTAGATTTTCGAATTGAGGAATGAAAAAGGTACTTTTGAGTCAGACGTCTCTTTTTATTTTATTTTTTATTTAAGAGTGGGAGCTTAAAAAAAAAAATTCAAAATTTACTATTTTATTTTCTAACAATTTTTTTTGTAAAAAGTTCTTTAACGATTCTTAGTATCATGAAAGTTTTTCTCGCTAATTTATCAGCTATGATTCAGATTAGCTTATGATTATGGCAAAGGGAGGGAACTTTCATGTAAAATTCTCTTATTTTAAAGGGTTATTTTATGTATTTTAATTTATCATTTTAAATATTCTCC
Source organism: Parasteatoda tepidariorum (assembly GCF_982258835.1). Taxonomy (NCBI): domain Eukaryota; kingdom Metazoa; phylum Arthropoda; class Arachnida; order Araneae; family Theridiidae; genus Parasteatoda; species Parasteatoda tepidariorum. The sequence continues at coordinate 67,156,807 of NC_141765.1, forward strand.
TAAAAATGAGAAATTTTAAATGTCCTATCCAAACACTTTGTATTGTTAAAAAACTACACCGAATAATGTGTAAAAGTATTTTCAACAATTTAAAGCATTTAAAAGTAAAACTAAATTTTGTTTTTAAAAAAAAAATCCCATCTATCTATTGACATTTGCAAGGTTTAAAAAAAATTATTGTTATTAAATTTTGATCTTTAATGTCGAGTGTAGATTTTTATTTTCTTATTAGGAAAAAAAAAAAACTGACTTAAAGTTGTTTTTTAATTGTAAAATAGAATGACATAAACAAGAATAAAATTATAAGTCATCAAGGGGAAAAAACCATTTTAATGTTATCACTTTTCCTACTTCCATTTTTTCATTTCCAACTATAATTTTATACAAGATTACTATCGAATGTTACCTCCTACCATTAATCGAATTCAACTTAAGGTCGGCGGTAATGACCTTCAGAACTTTTCTATCATATCAACATAATGAAGCATTGCCAAACAACGGATATGACTGAGTGAATTTTCGAACGAAACTATCAAAAACTGGTAAAATAATAATTTTTGAAAGAAGTTAGTGGGAAGATTATATTACAAACAACAATAACATAAAAACTTTAACATAAAACAAAACCACCTCGATGCTATGTGATAAATATTCGTTTCAAAAAAAATTATGTTTCAATAAAAATTAAGTTTTTTTTAATAAAGTTTCAATCAAATAAACGAATTTTAACAATTATTTATGGGGGGTAACTAGTATTAACAAAGCAGCAAGCGTAGCAAAATGTAGAAATTCTTCCACTTCATACCACTTTACAGAAATTTAAAGAAACAGCAGTCCAATTTTTATAGTAACATAATGAGATAATTGGGCTTCATTTTTTGATAAAGCATTTATTTTTTAATTTTATTTAATTTATTTTTTTTTAATTTTATTTTATTATTTTTTTTTTATTTGAAGTGCAGTTTAATTTTAAAATTGAAATAAACTATTTTTAATTGCTTCCCAAAATGGGAGTTTATTAGCGAGCAATATTATGTCAAAGCACCAGACATTTAAATCCAAATTCAAAGTTTATTTTCTTCGAATTAAATACGAATTTTAAATAAAAAATTAAAATGTTTTTTTAAAACAAAAGTTTGATTTAAAAAAAAAAACATAAAAATAATTTAAAAACTACACTTAACATTTCAAATATGTAGTATATATTAGTGTTTAATTCCTAGAAAGTATGTTTTTATGTTAGTTAAACTTTTAATTTTGATTCGAATATCAAATAAGTTGTCTTAATGTTGCACATCATAAAATTTGAATTTTACGAAAAATTAAGAAATTTTGATTTCTAAATTTTGAAAATGTGTGTTTGAAAAATGGTATATTTTAATTATAAAATCAAATTGTACTTTTTGTTTTAAATAAAATAAAATTCTTTAATAAAATATATTAACTTACTATTTTTGAACTATTTTTTAATTAGAGTACTGCATTAAAAATTCTGCAATTGTTCATGAATGCATCACACGTGTTCATAAAAATATCCTCAAGTTTGTAAACGTTTTCCACAAATTTAAATACCTGCAATAAGTTTTAAAATGAATGAACGAAAGTTTAAAAAATATAGTTTGTTAGTACAATAAAAACAAGTATAATAAGACAAAAAGAAAAAAAAAGTAAACAAAGCAACAAAAAAAATCTTTTGGTAAAGAAATTATTTTCAAAATTTTATTATAATAACATAAAATAAAAAAAAGATACGTTTATCAAGTAGAGTAAAAGTAAGAAATTACATATTTTGTCAAAATTAAAGCGAAAACTCCATGCGAAAACGCTATTTTAAGACGGGGGCGGGGGACTTCTTTTTATATTTGATAAAAATAAATTTAGAATATTAAATGACAGAATTCTACTAAAAAAGACGGTCTTTTTTCAAAACAAAAAAAGAATATTATTTTCTTATTAGTAATTTTGTGTATGTTTGTTTGTTTATCTAGGAAGTTGGAGGGAATTTCGACTGTTCATTAGTTTCACTTGCACCATTTAGGAAATAATATTAACTTGTAATATCAGGTAAAAAGCGCCGGTTGAAATTTGAGCACTGTAATTCATCTGAAAGTATTTGAAATTTTGATTGACGATTTTTATTTCGTGATAAATTTGCTTGCACAATTTAATCGTAACTAGCATTTATATCAGGCATATAACTCCTGGTGAAATTCGAGAACTCTAGATAGTCGGCAAGTGATCGGAATTAATTCTATTTAGCATTAAAATAATGATAAATTCTGTTTGTTGTGGTATTAAAAAAATGATTGAAACTTGCTTTATTATCTGGAAAGAAATGCCGATCTGAGTGCTCGAGCTAGTAATTTGAGTGTATTGAGTGAGTGCTACCTCTAGTCCGAGAGTAATTGCAAAATTCTATCCACACAGAAACGAAAGCGGTTAATAAAAACGTAGTAAAAAATAACGTGTAACATAAGAAAATAAAAAAGAGAAAATATGTTAAAAAGGGAAAAACAAAATTGAAACTCGTTCTTTCTCCTTCGCTTTCAATGCCGCTTTAAGGCAAAATACTAGGATTCTTTTTTTCTTTACATATTTTTTGTAGGTTTAATTTTATCTAACAAAGTTAATCTTCTAAGTATGTGGTTGATTAACAGGTCGAATAAAATTAAAATATTCATGATAAGAGAAAAGCAATAAATCTGAATTTCAAATAAGATTTACAGCACCAGGGGTTTGCACCCCCTTAAATGCCTGAGTTAAGGGGGTTCTTCCGGACCATTTTCAGTAAAAACTGAAATCCACAGCATCGGAATGTTAAGTTTACTCTGAATAGGATTTTGAAACTTAAATATTTTTAATGGCAACGTCTCTCAATAACTTCATAAATTTATATTCGATTGGTTTAAAGTTTAACAGAGTATGTAATTAATGCAGTTTCTATTACACATAGATGTCTTTGATTACATTTATTGTTTTTAATTGATTAATCGATATACATTTCTCAATGCCATTATGTTTAAGGGTATTTTTCAATAAATATTTTACCAATTTGTTAAAAATAATTTTAAAAAAAAAAACTAAATGTAAAACAAACTAATATAACATTAGACTTCCTTTTCAATTTTAGATAAAAGTGATAAAAATGTGAAGAAGTTATGAGACCCGTTATTAATAAATGAAATTGAGGATATTTAAAAGAGAAAAAAAATTGTACTGGAATTAATTTTTTATAAATTATGCGCCCTTCTAAAGATGCACCCGGTGACAAATGTCCCCTTCCATCTAGCTACGCCATTGTTTCAAACAAATGAATATTTAAGTTCTGACTGCTTTTTTTTTATGCCAATTAATATTTTTATTTTTCACAGTTAAAATTTAATAGTTAAATATAAAAATCATTTCATTTCATTACCTATAGCAAAAGTTGATCTTCTAAATTTTTTTAAAAATTATAGTGCTATTTAGTGCATGCTTTGTAATAAAAAATAATTTTTGTAATAAAACTTTACAAGTCATACTCTTTAATAATCCACATCAATATCAAAACTTTTCATTCCACTATATTATTTTAGTGATCTAATAAAATATGTTTAATATGTTAATAAGGTTTAATTAAACAGGTTAAGAAATAATTATACATGATGAAAAATGTTAATAAACCCGTACTTTTGTAATTTTTTTCTGGTTGGAACATCATTTCAGACCATGTTCAACAGTTTTAACATTATTTCCCAATTTTTTTTTAGACATATGAAGGGCTTAATTATAATTAAATGATTAGTGATAATCTACACTTTGTTTCAAGGGTGACATTTTACGTCTAACTATTACTTAGTATTATTTCGGTACGGTATAGCTACTTTAAAAGTACTTATTTGGTAAAAGGTAATTTACATATTAGAACCATGCACTGTGCTTTCAAGATAATAATTTGAATATTTTCTCATTAGCCTGCAAACTGAGAATAAAATAGATCAAAATAACTTTAAATGGAAATGTTTTATATTGCTACCATTCTACTTGTTTATTATGTAGTTTAAAGTCATTTAAATAAAAAAACTTTTTTTCTGCAAGTACTAAAAAGACAGCTTTTACGATAAAAACAAAATGTTCCTTCTAAACTATTTTAAGTTTAAATAAAGTTAAAATTTTACATTAAGGTTAGGTTTGTTATTTACGATGAACCATTTTTGATAATTATACATTTGAATATAGATTATACATTTTAGGATAAAAATTCGAAGAGACATTCAACTGAATTTAAGTAAATTAGTTTTATAACCTATTCTACGATAACCTGAAATAAAAACTATGCTTTATATTTTTTTCCAACAAGTTTTTAATTGAGAAAATTTTGAAATCCCTAACACTTATTTGAAGTGTTCACGTTATAGCATTTGCACTCTTAACGTCTTAACTTGTTGTCAAACGAGTGACTTTCTAAAAGAGTAGTCAACTGCTTGATAACAAATGCACTTGGAAGTTTCTTCCACTCCAAAAACACTCAAAGATTGTAAACTAGTTTCTTCATCCACTGAGATCTGCGAAATTTAACTTGTTGAAAAAATAAATTCATGCTGAATAGTTAAATAAAATTAAAAATAATATCTTTTCTCAAGAAAATTCATTTTTTTCAAAAATAACACTTCTTAGAACTCTTTTCTTTTTAAATCGATCTTCATTTAAAAAAGACTTTCTTTATGAAGTTATTGTAACTTAGTTATTCTGAATAATTTTTTTTTCATTTAGTTCATTATAAATAATTTTTGAATCTTTTTACAAAATAGGACACTGTTATTTTATAATTCTAATAATTCTTAGCAGTCAAAGTGACAATCTCTCTCTCTCTTTATTTATTTATTTTTTAAAAAAAGTGAGATAATCTTCCTCCTTTTTCTTATTTTAATCTACATGCTTTCTTAAAAATGAAATTTATATAATATTGCTAATAGGATGAAAATAAACTTAGTGATGTTGACAGTTTTTATTCATTTTAAAGATAACTTTATTTTTAGAATTAAAAATTGCTATTTTTTAAATAAAATTGAAGTAGCGAAAAATATCACGCTAAGACTAGAAACAACTTTATTTGGAAAAATATTCCAAGAAACTAAAACTAGCTGGTTAATTTAACAACAATTGTAAAACGTTTAGAAAATAAACATAAAAATGCTTTAGAAAAGAATATCAACTGTCACAAAGAACGGGAAGAGGTAGGTGGTTCACTATTTCATTATCTCAGTAATAAAGGAATTAGGGTAGGACTGACATGCTGAAAGGAGATAAAATCCCCAGGAGACACTATCGATCGAAGTTTCCACCCAATCCCTTTTAAAATTGCCTTCTAAGTTTTAGAGGCATTTCCCAATAGCTAAAATGGTACTAACCTTACACTCCATTCTTAAGAGAAATAAATTTTTTTTAGAAAAATATGCATAGTAATTGCTATAAGATGGTCGTATAATATTTCCACTAATCAAATACTCTACATAAATGCAATTATTCCATACATATTCAAATATTCAATAAACAAACATTCGATGGACTTTTCTGAAAAGTAATAATATATTTTCACGATTTTTAAAGTTATGTTACGTGATTTTTAAAATGTATTATTTAACTTTTAAATTTTTTTTTCTTGCATGGATCACTTTACACCACGGTGCGACAAAAAAAAAAATTAAATAAATAAATAAATTAAAAAAGTAAAATTTTTTGTGACATGTAATTTAATTTTGTGACAATTTCAATGCAGTAATTAAAAAGTTGAAATTAAAAATATTCCATATATATTCAAATATTCGACATATATTCAATAAACAAATATTCGACGGACTTTTCTGAAAAGTATTAATATATTTTGGTAATTTTTGCACGATTTTTAAAGTTATGTTACATGATTTTTAAAATGTATTATTTAACTTAAAAAAATTTTTTTTTGATTTTTTTTGCATGGATCATTTTACACCACGGTACTACAAAATAAATAAATAAATAAAAAAAAGTAACATTTTTTGTGACATGTCATTTAATTTTGTGACAATTTCAATGCAGTAATTAAAAATTTGATGGGTTGTAACTAATATTACGAACGCTTTATTTCTATTCACAGATGTATTTTGAAGTTATAATTTAAGTTTAATTACTTTTCTTAAAAACTTAGAACATTATTTATCATATAGCAAGTTAAATGAGTTAAAAAAAAAACTGAATGATAAATAAAATTGTTATTAATCAGAGTTGAGATGCCACAACTATTGTTTAATAAAAGTTTTTGTGTTGTGGGGTAAAATAATTGCACTGAACAACTTGAAAGATTTTATGTGAGTAAAATTATTTGCTTTCTATATTTTCATATAATAACTAGATTTTGCATCAGAGTAACTTGGCAGTGCATACAACATGACAAATATAGTTGTTGTTGCTAATTTACGTCGCACTAGAGCTGCACAATGGGCTATTGGCGACGGTCTGGGAAACATCCCGGAGGATGATCCGAAGACATGCCATCACAATTTTAATCCTCTGCGGAGGGGATGGCACCCCCGCTTCGGTAGCCCGACGACCTGCGCGCGAAGTCGAGCACTTTACGGTAGCACAGTTTAACGAGGACCAATACCGCACACCCTCGGTCCCTACGCAGTCTGATCCAAGTGGTCACCCACCCGCACACTGACCGCAGCCAGTGATCTGCTGGGAACCGTGTCTTAACGATCAGTCCACTGCGGGACACATGACAAATGTAAATCGGTTGTTTATAAACCTGCTTTTAATGAAACGGGATGCTTTTATTTGAAAAAAAAATTACAATGATTCGCATTAACGAATAAATTCATAGTTAACTGAATCTATTAAAATGTCAAGATTACTTTACAACAAATTACTTTACATTACGGTTAAAAAGCAAAACATAAATATACTCTATTCTACAAGAGGAAATAATCCATTCTACTCAAAATCAGTAAACAAAATTTTTCGCAAATCTCATTTATTTATTTCATTTCACTTTTAGTGTAACAAAAATTAACTATTCTTGAAACTTATCCTTGAACGTATTGAAGCAGTACTTTAAAAGAAACGGAATAGTAAAATAAGAATTTTTTAAAAAGTATTTCTAGGTGAAAAATATCAAAATGTAATGAAAAAAATTATTTTTCCACATGACAACTTGAAAGATGGCATTGTCGTACAAAAAAATAAAGAAAGATATCGTACTCAAAGCTGCAAGCGTTTAATAATTAATAACAAAACATAACAAAAAATTAAAGCTACTAACGTAAAACACGTAATACTTTTTTCTAAAAGACAACCTAAAAGACGAAATTAGCATATATAACAAGAAATTGAATAATATCGTACTTATAGCTGCAAGTGATTAATAATTAATTTCAAAAATATTATACTTTTATCTTACGTTAATAAAACAATAAAGTATTCATAAAATACTATGAATTAAAAATACACTTACTTAATAATAAAAATTCCGTAAAATCTTCCTAATGGCTAAGAAAGGAAAATCCACGTAGACTTTCATATGAACGATAATTCCTATGGGTATGGATAACCCATCGATATTTTGGAAAATGATAATTTAGCATTTTTCACCAACTACACACCACTTCTTTATTCAGAATAAAAAATACATCGGTAAAGATACCTGAAAGACAAAATCAAAAAAATATGATGCACACTTTTACTAAACACAACACATTACATTATCATTACATTTAATCGACATCTCATTCACACATAACCATAATTTACCAAAGTTTTAACTATTAATTTTGCATGATTCATTAAATTTATTTTTAAAGCAAAACAACAGCGTCATAGTCAATAAAAACTGTTTTTTAAGTATATGAGCTAAAACTAATTTAAAATGCAACTGAATCTCTAAATAGCATAAATAGCTATATGATAATAAATAATAAACAAAGTTCAAATATAAAATAAATTTTGTAATAAAATAAGTTCAACATAGAGAGCATAAGTTGTTTAAAAAGAATAACTTTATTATCTTTGGATTTCTTTTCTTTTCGCTTATTTGTGGATTTTTCTGGCATAAAAAGTGTTGTAACGAAAAAAAAGTTAAGCATTAAGAGCATATATTTAGACCAGCAAACGGACACCAAGATTTTCCTTTTTTTGAACTACATATATCAGAGATGCCACAAGCGACAAAAATTGTAAAAAGTTGTAGAAACTCAATTCATTTTTGTTTATTTATTATCGCTTTTATTATTCAATCATAACTACCACAATAGCAAACATTTCAGATTTTTGATATTTATTAACGTTCATTGTTAAACAGAAAAAACAAATGCTAGAAGAAGTTGCTAAGTTTAATCTTTTTTAATAAAATTTTGTATTTTATTAGTCACCACTTTTTGCTTTTTTAATGATTCGATTATCTTTTGATTTACCATCTTGTCTTCTTATTTTTCCATGCCCTGATTCAGTTAAATTTATGTGCTCATTTTATTCCAGTTTTATCTCTTAATTTCATCTTAATCTTTGATTATTTAATGGAGAAAATGAAACATATCAAAGACTTAAAAGTTTTATTTATTTACGTTTACAGTTGCTACACATGTGATTATTTGAAACAAGTCAAGTTTGAAACAATCATAAACAGTAAACGAATCTACATAAATTGGAAAAGCTGATGTTGTCCGTTTTATGGTAGATGTAAAAGATTCGTACATGATCTGAGAAAGTAAGATTGGCATTGACCTCAAAAGTTTTCAGGTTATTATAATAAAACAGTGCGGATTAGAATTTTGAAGGACATCGAAAATATCGCTGTCAAATATTTTGAGAGAAAACTTGTCTACAATAATAGAATAATAATTCATTCGCAATAAATGTTTTCATATGATAGGGTGTGCTTTTAAAATGTAGTGCTTCAAAAATCATTACAGGTTGTATTATTACGCAGATAATAATTAAATTATACCTGCATTATAAATTACAATAATGAATTAAACTTTAAGAATATGTCCCTAAAATAACAAAATTTTTTGAAAATCTATTTAAAACAGAAAAAATTGGACACGTGAGATTTGATGCGTTCTGCTTATAAAACGAAAAAAGTTTTTTGAAACAACTTTCAAAATGAGCTACTAAGTTCATCAATGGATGGCGCTACTGACTGGAAAACCTTCGTTGTTTTTGGGATTGAAACATGCTGTAGCTACTACCACTGGTATATTAAATAACGATTTGCCTCTTGGCTAATACAAAGTATAAAACTACAATACATATAAGCCTACAAATTGTGCTAACTGCACTTAAAACTAGAACAATAGGCAAAGTAATTACGAACTCTTTCGTACAATTTCGAACATAAATTAAAAACAATGCTTTCCAAAAACGAATTAAATAAATAATAATAACAAATGAAAATTAATAGCTTTTATTCAAATCATCATATAAATTAAATTGGGTCACCAATAAAAAAAACTACATAATATTCATTTTTAGATAATTTTTCTCAATTAACATACCGTTTGTAACATATTACAGTCCCAAATACAATAAACTAAATTTAACAAATATAACCTTAGGTTATCGTATTGTATATTCACTTAAAAATAACACTAAATTGATGGGAATTAAAAGCACAATTATTGGTACAAGATGTGATAAGAAATCAAAAATAAAAGCGCTAACTTAATGTTGCAAGAAAATAAATAATAAAATAAAATAACAAAAATAAGTTTAATGAGTTATTTTTTTATTGAAATTTTAAGTGATTAGTTAGTAATGACTTTGTTCTTTACCCTGTATGTGATTATTCTCATGCTCAGAAATATTTTTCAAGGAAAAAAAGTTATTTACATTACTGAGATCAAACATGTTATTATGTTATGAACTAACAAATATTAAATGAATTGAGAACAGGATAAGGAAAAATCGTCTGTAATTTACTAAATATATCGTTTGATAAAACAAAAATGTAAGAAATCGTTTTACGTGACAGTGGGTTACATTTTTAGCCATGTATTTATCGAAAAAAATCGTCTGCTATATTTTTTAATTATATATTTTGTAAGTCAAAAACTCCAACAAAACTTGTATTTCTCAATTTTAGAAACATTTATGTTTAACCCTGATCGTTAAAATTCGTCGCACTCTTGTTATATTAATTTAAAGCAGCAAAAGTAAACATTTGCTACACTAGTTTTAAAACAACATGTAAAGCAAGAAATAATTAAAGCGTTGTCATAATCACAGAAAAAAAATTCCTAGCAGTGTTATAATAACAAACCGTAAATAATTCAAATCTCATTTAAAGCGTTTCATTTGAAAAATTAATCAAAATAAAAGAAATTTTTTTTAAATATTAATTAAAACAACTCGCTATGAATGGCTTGCCATGATTTTTCATAATACTGCGAAAAAATAAATTTAAGAAAGATACATCTTCTTAAATAAGAATTATGAAACTGAAGTTTTCTAATCGTGATACTTGTCTAAAGAGATCGGTAGAAATATATTTTTTTAATTTATCTACAGTATATGTACTGTTTTTGTTCTTGAGTCTTATTTCATCACCAAATTCCATCCAACCCTCTTTTTTTTCAAGTTAGTTCTTCAATTATAGATAAGAGTTTCCGTTCAGTCCGGATTGAATCGGATATACGATCACACAGAATTAAATTAAAAATGAATCTATTACATCAATGCTTGTATGAAATCGAATCAGAGAATTAATTTTTCAAAAACTCTTTCCACAAAGGTTAAGAAGAACATTAACTGAACACTTTAAATGAAAAATTCAATTCAAAACGATAATAACCATTAGAGATGTAACGGGCTCACTCCGGCTTCGGACTTATTTCAAACTAATAAAATGTATAAAAATCGTCCCCTACGAGTTTTACACCTGCATTACTAAAAACCGCTATTATATTTTCTCATTTACTTATTGCGTTGCAATGGCAATTAGTAAATAAAATGAAGATGTCTAGCCAAATTATTCAACAAAAAATAAGCACCTTTTAAACTTTTTTCAAGCACACTCATATTTTTAAGCACTTTAAAAAAATATCATAACTAGGCAGGGTTGGAAAGCTTTTGACAATTTACGGTTTTATCCGCCATGTCAAAAAAAAAAAAAAACCTTTTGTCATTGTTTTTGACAATTGTCAAAAATTTTTAAATCATGTAAATCGAATGGCGTTTTCATACGCTACAGACTGACGATGCGGCGAAATAGATTGGGGTTGAATTAATTGTGAAAACGTTGAATAGAACAATGTGAAGTGTCTTTCTGCATAATTCGTAGCGAAAATCAACAGGGTAAAGGAAAAATCTTAATTTAGAAAAGGGAAAATTAAGCACTTTTTAAAAACACCCAATGAAAAAAGCACCTTCAAGGGCTTTTAAAAAACGAAAATAAGCACCTTTAAGCACTTTTTAAAAATGCTACGTTCCCTGACACTTTCTAAAGAATGTATAGTCTTCAAAAATCGTGTCATTCAACGCAGTTACCATATGAAAATTTGGTTTGATTGCTAACCTCAAACTAGAGATAAAGAATAGAGAAAAATAATTCTCATAGATGAAAATGCTTTAATTAAAATGAAAATCCACAAAATTTCAAAGAACCTTACCGCTCTTTATGATATACTAAATTTTTTTAATTCTATGATTGGAATTTGTGCGAATAAGACACGTCTGATTTTCGAGAAACATGAGTTAGCATATGCTTCGAGTTAATATAATGATACTTTTCAGGATCCAGCAGAAAACATCAAATATTAAATATTCTAATATAAGCCACCTCAGCCCAAAACTGAAAGTATTCAAACGGCATCATAATATGCTTAGACTACTTAAAAAGTGAATCATTTTGGACGCAAGCCAACTTCTATTATAAAATCCGCCAAAGAAACTTAAGATATTTGATTTATTAATATGAGCTGCTTAACAACGGCTGAGAATTTATTTTTTATTTCTCGACTAAGTAGATTTTAAAAATGTATTGAATACCACGTTAGTTTTTCTTGTTTCAACACGATTTCTCTAAAACATTGGCTAATACGCAAACTGGTTTATTTTTTGTGTAGTCAAAATTGACTACCTTTAAGGCTGTTTTTCTGAGGCTCTGTTCAGAGATCGCAGAAGTATCTCAAAAGTAAGGGGAGGGGGATCTCTCCCTCACTACATATTATATATATTATTAATATTATCGGTACCTCACAAAAATGGCAATCAAGAATTCGAATTCCGAAAAATTTCGAAGCCTGATTCGAATTGTTTCAAAATCAAAATAAAAGATTATTTCTCATTTAAAGGCATTTTCTTTAATTCTGTTTTACTATTCTTTTTTAAAATCATGTGACCAAGAATTTTCCCCATTGATTCAGGCACAAAATGTATCAATTTTTAATAATTGTGAATTTAATCACACAAATATTGAGTAAAAAATTGTAATCTATGAAGGGTCTCATCAATTATAAAATGCGCGTGAGCTGAAGCTCCCTCCACTCCCCCCCCCTCTACCGCGGTCCCTGGCTCTGTCGTCACACGAAATAACGCTTTTTTAGCAAATATTAATTTTCATATTCCGCGAGTTTAAACTTGAAAGTCATTCAAGATAGTCGGGTCAAGTTTGGCCCATCTTTAGCCTAAGCTCACTATACTTATAAAGAAAATGGCCCAAAACGTCACTATAAGGAAAAGTCAGTTCTTTGAAAATGGAAAGTGTTTGTGATCTGCTTCTTTAGTTATTTAAAAAATTACTCCAACGCTGCATCATCAGTGCACATAAAAATTTGCCAAAATCGAGATTTTTTCATTGACTTTCATCTAAGTAGAAAAACCTGGTCAAATTGGTCTGTTTTAAAAAGTTTAATAACTTTCAAAATATTTGAATTATTTGTCCGTTCTAAGGCCCACAAACAATTATTATTATTTTCTTTTTTTTACATTTATAAAATTTATTTATCTATAGATAACTCCATGAAAAAGTTTTTTTTTTCTGTATTTAATTTAATAGTCGTCGAAATTCCCCCCCCCCTTCATTTTAACTTTGCAATTTTAAATAACAAACTACAAATTTAAACGCAATCGGATGAATAGTACCTGATCGTTAGGTAGGTACTCTATTCACGTCGCACTAGAGCTGCACAATGGGTTATTGGCGACGGTCTGGGAAACATCTCTAAAGATGATCCGAAGAGATGCCATCACAATTTCGACATAGATCTGAGGGGGAAGGAAGTTTTCTCCAGATCCCTGTACTCATGGTACTGCTTAACGACTGACCACAGGAATTTCGGTTCTATACGAGTACGTATATATCACGCACTCGGCGGGTCTTAGCGGAGTCGAGGATCAAACCCCGGTTACAACGAATTTTTAATCCAGTTTTTTAAATGAATCGGTACTGTTTTTTAAACTTTATTTTAACGCCACTGTATTTGTAAGCACACATTTCAGACGCAATTTGGCTGCGTCAGTGCTCTTATAATTCAATATGCAGACTTTATTTGAATAGTGGGTAAACTTCACTAATTAAGAAAAAATAAAACTAACGGAGTTTTATTTTCAGTTCATATAAGTCTCATTTCTATCTGATAATAAAACTAACGCTCTTCTAGCTTATTTCTGTCACCAGAGGGCACCATAAATCACATAAGGTATAAAAAAAAAAAAAAACTCCTTAAACGTTGGTCTTAATCTCAAAATAAACAACTATTGAGTTCCTCTATTCAAATAAAGCTTTCTTATGCTGTTATGTAAGAGATTATACGACAGTCATAACACATTACAACAACCTACATTTCTTTTTCATCTAGGTATACTTACTGAACCTAAAGGGTATTCCGCATAGACCACCCTTAATGTATATTTCTAAAATCCACATAGAAAACAAAACGCTACCGAAATCTGACAATCACACTTGAATAAGGAGGGTGTATGAAACACCAAAACCTGTTAGATTGCGGTAAGAAACAGAGAAGTTGAAAGACTATTTATTACAGGTAACACTTTCAAGTTTCAACTTGCAATCAAACATGTTCTTATGTTCCTGCCTTGATGAATTGCGATTTGTCAGATATCGACAGAGTTTTTGTTTTTTCCTCGCTTAAATATTTGTGACTTGTGAATTTTTTGTGTCCTTATTTTTTCTAAGGAGTCTAAAATTATTGATTTTTAAGAAATGCGTGAGACAAAATTTTTTATTGACTTTCATTGATGTCTATTTTTCTTATGATATGCTTATTAGTTGATCTAATAAAACCATTTATTAGTTACACCTCTGAAAAAAAATTAAAGTAATACACATTAATTCGAAACTTATTCGATTTTCCGAGACATAAAACTGCATATTAATAACGTTCGACTCATTAAAAAATATCTTTGCAATACAGCTGAGTTCGTTTATTACATAATTGAAGGGACCAAGATAAATCGCTCGTAAAATCAGGGTGCTCGTAAACAATAGTCGGCCGAAGTTGTTAAAAAATTCTATCCTATTGATTCCAAAAGATAAGTAATTTCTTCGAATGTGTGAGGGTCGTTCAATACACAATTGAACTGTTTCGTTTACATTGTAAACATTTGCCTCACCTTTAGGTGATCTCCGAAGCCAGGAAAGAGGTTCAATCATTTTTATTACGTACACGAGCTCTGTTTTGTTTTAGGAACTGAAAAATCTCCTCGTCCGATTCAGAACCAGTTTTTGTTTACATTCAAAGCAAATGTTAACGTTTCGGTTTTAAGTTAGGTTAGCAGTTAACTTAGCTACGTCACTAAATGAAAATTTGACTAGTTGTCCATTGTTTCCTCCACATTACAACCAGATTATGCGTTTTACAAACATTTGGTATCGGACAATCCTGGAGAGACACATGCACAATAGTAGGTATTGAATCTATTCTATGGTTTGTATAGCAACATCATCTGTTAGATATTGCAATTGTGCGATTCATAGCAAACGGATGAAAAATTTCGCATATTTACAAATAATTTTTCTTAACAAATTGAGGTAAAAAGGGATAATTAGAACCTTTTCGAAGAGAGAGTATATTCTACGAACAGTCGAACACTTTTTTCACACAGCTTTAATAAAATAATATCGAAGAAGCTTAGAAAAAATCTCTCGTTAAATCTGAGTTACGATTGTAATTTCCGGGGATTGAGTAGAATTTTTAACATTAAATCAACCATATAATAAAAATTTACACGTTAAGTTTAGGTTCTTGCTATATCAGAACTCGAAATAAAAAAATAAAAAAACTTGATTGTACATGCTTGATGATACATGATAATTAAATTAATTATAATTTAATAATTATAAAACTAAATCCAAGTTATTGTCATAATTCCAGGATGCTATGTCTAAAAAGCTGTGTTTCGGTAGTTATGTTATGTATGTATAAATCAATCATATAATAAAAATTTACACGTTAAGTTCAGGTTCTCGCTATATCAGAATTCGAAATAAAAAATAAACTTGATTGTATATGCTTGATGATACATGATAATTAAATTAATTATAATTTAATAATTATAAAAATAAATCCAAGTTATTGTCATAATTCCAGGATGCTATGTCTAAAAAGTTGTGTTCCGGTAGTTATGTATTATAATAAAAGAATTTTATCATAATAAAAGAATTTTATAGTATATATTTAATGATATATGACAATTTAATAATTATAACAATAAATCCGAGTTATGGTAGTATGTAATCCCAGGGAGTTATGTTGGTTAACCCAACATTAAACCAACCATTTAATAAAAATTTACTCGTTAAGCCCAGGTCTTCGTTAACTCAGAACTCGTAAAAAAGAATTTGATTGCATATGTTTGATGATACATGACAATTTAATATAAACAATCGAACTCTAAAAAATACTTTATGCTTATCTTTGATTCACGTTCACTCACTAATGATGCAGTCAAGCTAAAATGTTCGCAAGGGGGGGGGGGAACTCTTTTTTACACACCTAATGACTAAGTCAGTGAGCCGATTTCAACAAAATAACAAGGTTCATAAGAACAAAAGTATATAAGAAAGCCATAAAGGCAGACGAAAAAGTATTCATAGCAGGTAGCAGCAACTGATTACACAGAATATTTTATAAAACAGTTGTTTCTAACAAAGCAGTTGTCATTTTTTTTATTGCAGTCGTTTGACTTAACCTCTTATGAACTTGGGCTGCTTTATGGTCACCATAGTAACGAAAAGGCAAAGGAAAGGTCATACCCGCCCCGTTTTTAAGAGCATTGACACACACTAACGTGCTTCCATATAACTTATTTTTAAAGACTATGTTAGAACAGATGAATAAAGTTCAAATTGTGCCGATCGTAAGTCTTACAACTAATAAATGGCGTCCCAATTAAGAAAGTGAAAGAAAATGTCCCAAATAAGTACTTTTTACTGTTGTAATAAAGTAGGAATTTAGCCAGGAAAGTCGCAGTTCTATTTTTTTTTCGGGGGGAGAAACTAAAATAAATAATTAAAACAGTTCTTTACACATAACAGAATAAATAAATTTTTTCGTCCAGCTGCTTTTACATACGCATTTTTTAAAATTTCCAATATTGTTAAACTTACCTGAATTTAAATTGTCGATATTTATTTTTACGAGTCTGAAATGTTTTATTTTCTTAACCAGTGTTGAACAGACGTTTCACATTCGAATTATGGATATGTCTATATTCAATTCAGTAGCTGGGCAATTCTGAACTCAACCCAGAAAACATGGGAACTCCTAATTCGGGAATATGGACTAACTCGACTTCCTCTAGTTCTAGTACCTCTTGAGTGAAGCTGACAGAGAGAGGAAACAAGGATGAGGAAAGGTAAATCACGACACTCATACTGTTTGTCGGACAAGGGGATATTTTACGTCATCCCTGTGGTTGTAGCGAGCCAAGAGACTTTATTGAAATATAGGCTTAAAACACAATTGTACAAAAGACTAAAACGTCAAAGTTACGCCGGATTATTGGCAAGTAAATTCCAACCTTTAGTATGGGATATGATCACTTCTGCCTGCTATGCAGGATAGACATCATCTTCCCAGGCTGTTAAGAAGCTCTTGAAGAATTGCTGTTTATTCCTGTTATAGTGCTAATCGCAGCTGCAGAATTGTTGCTAGTGGCTGGGGACGTGCTGCCAAGCGTCTCCCTAGAGCAGGGTTTCTTAACCTGTGGTTCATGAACCCCTAAGGGGTCCATGAGTTATATTTTGGGGGTCCGCTGACTACTCCTAATTTTCAAAACGTTTGGAAGCCTACCCATTGCTTGTAAAGCGAGCTATGGCAGCTATAATTCCGTTTGTTACAGTGTATCTTTGCAAAGAGGGATTTTCCACACTTGTGACAATAAAAACATAACATCCAAATCGATTGAATGTTGAGCATGATACGCACGTTATCGAAAACCATCCCCCAATTCAATTTATTAATTAAGGAAAAGCAGCAGCAACCTTCACATTAAAAGTTTTAATTTTAAAAATTTTGTATACTATTAAAATAATAAAATTAAATGTTTTCCAATAATTGATGTTTTTTACAATTATTTTTTTTACGTTCGATGGGATTAAAATCCGGGGACCTCACTGGCCATATCATGCGCGCATCTTCACTCTCAAACAGTTCTGTGACAGCCAATGTGCGATTGTAGCATTATCGTCCATGAAGATGAACTCAGAACCCACAGTACCTCTAAAGGCACACATGAGGAAGGAAAACCTAGGTACAATAGCGGGCACCAGTGACCGAACCACCTAGGAAGATGTGTAGATCAGTACAGGTAATATACAAGTACTCCGCCTCCTCTAAATCGGTATCTTTTGATGATGTTAGAGGGGTTATTGCCTCGCTCTTTCCAGATGTGTATGCGTCCAGAATCACTGGTCAAATTAAAGCTGCTCTCATCCGTAGCGAACCCTTTGTGCATCAGTCCAGTTGTGTTTGTGGCACCACATTCAAAGGAGTCTCCAGTGTACTGGCCGTCGTGCAAATTTCGATCTTCTTCCAACTATTCAATAATTCGATCGCGCGTAAAATCATCCAGATGTCGTCTTCTGTGTTGTCTGGATCATAACGTGACAACAAATTCACTTCGTTTAAACTGATGTAATGTATACCATTCACATAAATACTGAGCTTTCAATGATAGCTCGTTTTATTTCCTTACGACACGTCCCCGATACGTCATGGTGCATATATGCAAATTCTAAATTTTTCCTTAGGGTGATTGGTCTTCTCAATGACCTTTTTGTAACTGCTTGTTTTATTGTTATGCTAGTTTTTCAAATAATCCTTAATTTCTGCACACCAAGCGTGTAACAAAAGAATTTTATTTTTAAAATTTTAATCTACTTTCAGATACACTGTTAAATGATAAAACTTAAAATTATCTCTCAAGAGTTCTGATGCATTATTTTTAAATAGTAGTTAAATACTGGTAATGAAACGACACAAAATTAATAAAAAGTTCACGATTTATTTTTAAAAGTATTTTTTACTTCTTGAAAGCTCATAAAAATATGCAAAAATTGATAATCATTCCATGGTTTAAATAATTTAATCTCACCAATTGGTGATTCCATTAAATTAATATATTTTTAAATATTTGCCCGTTTTATAGAAAACTTTTTCAGAACCCTTTTTCCCATGAATAGTGAAAGTGAAACATTCATCAGAAAGTCGATTAAAAGTGAATTAGTGTCAATTTCATTATTATCTCTATAAAAGAACTTGAAATGGGCAAAGGTTGCAAACAAGTTCAAAACTCAATGATTTTAAAAGTGCTTATTCACAATTTTATCACTTATTACCCAAGAGTAGCGACGTAACTTAAGAACGACACATGTGTTTCGGGTGCCATCAATATAAACACTCAATTAAATTATTGATCTTCTTTTTAATGATGGATAATTTTTTTTTTTTTTGCAAACTAAATTTTCGAAGTGAAGCTTTAATGAGTTAAATATAAAATTATGGAAGAATGCCTGCATAGTTAAACAAGAATTGTTAAAGTACATAATTTTTTCTTCGAGATTTGGACATCCATTATTTTGAGTGGATGTAAAGAATTCTGCTCAAAACATAAACTGTTCTACAAGGGCTTTTTCGAAGTTCTAAACATTCTGCTTTCAGATCAAAATGTAAAATAAATGTTATATGAAAATTGCCAAGCGTTTTTAAATTAAAATCTGCTTAATATAGCAGTAGGAAAAAAAAAGGAAAACATTCTTGTTGGGATAGTTTTTCGACAAAATTTATGTATAAAAAAAAACGTTTTTTTTTTCCATTTAATTTAATAAAATCAAACTCTTTCCTTTTTATATTATATATGTATACATAATTTGTGTTATGCTAGCAAAGCACTCTGCATCAACGAAAACAATCTGAAACGAATACAGCGATGACTTTCGACTGAGTTCTTATAATGGACAAGGTTCTTATAATTTCGATAGATGGCTCACTCGCTTACTACTGCGATTTATACACAAAATATTTCCAGCGGTTGACATATCATGGGATTACTTACATTGCCACCACGCAAACCAAGAAGGGTTTTTTTTTTGTGTGAGTAACCACGTGAATTTATGACGAAATCACACGAATCGGAAGCGTAGAAAAGGGGTTAATTAAATGAACGTTTGAAGATTCAATAATAAATAAAAGGGTTACGTAAAAAAAAAGAAAAAAACACTATTTTTTTTTTCTAACGAACTTCTTTAAATGTTAACCATTTGGGAATTAATTTTTTAGATTATCAATTTTATACTTTTATGAGTACCTCAGTAGTTCCTTAATTCTAGCCGAAGTTATTATGGATTTTTTTGCCCTCTGGAAGATGCGTTATTGTTTAATAAATCTGATAGAAAAAAAAATCGTTATCGAACTTAGGAAGAAAGGGGGGGGGGAGAGAGAGAGCTCGGTAATTCACGAAATTTTATGTAACAAAATTTATATTTTAGATTAGCGAAACTCCGAAAATTTTTTTGTCGGTATATAAATTATTGATTCGCGG